>NC_142751.1:1307500-1457500 GCF_051943395.1 Hippocampus bargibanti
TCCATCCTGCCTGGACACGCTTCTTCACCGCTTTTCCACACTCTCCATTGCTCTGGACAGTTGACCCCAAGTACTTAAGATCCTCCACCTTCTTTATCTCTTCACCCTGTAGCATCACTCTTGCACTTGGATCCCTCTCATTCACACACATATATTCCGTCTTGCTGCGACTGATCTTCATTCCGCTCCTTTCCAGGGCATATCTCCACATCTCTAGTTTCTCCGCTACCTGTTCCCCGTTCTCGCTACAGATCACAATGTCATCTGCAAACATCATGGTCCAAGGAGATTCTTGTCTAACATCGTCTGAAGTCCCACCTCCACCTTGAATTCTTCAGTCACATCGACAGCACACCTTACAACTGTCTTACAGTCATGATACATGTCTTGCACCACTCTGACATACTTTTCCGTCACTCTGGACTTCCTCATGCAATACCACAGCTCTTCTCTGGGCACCCTGTCGTATGCTTTCTCCAGATCTACAAAGACACAATGCAATTCCTTCTGACCTTCTCTATCAACATTCTTAAAGCAAACACTGCATCTGTCGTACTCTTTTTTGACAAGAAGCCATAGCGCTGCTCACAAATGTTCACTTCTGCTTTTAGCCTACCTTCAACTACTTTTTCCCAGAGTTTCATTGTATGGCTCATCAACTTTATTGCTCTGTAGTTTGTACAACTCTGCACATCTCCTTTGTTCTTAAAAATGGGCACGAGTACACTTCATCTCCATTCTTCAGGCATCTGTTCACCATCTAAGATCTTGTTGAATAACCCAGTCAGGAACACCACCGCCACCTCTCCAAGACACTTCCATACCTCGATTGGTAAATCATCAGGCCCGAGTGCCTTTCCCCCCTTCATCCTCTTCAGCGCCCTCCTCACTTCATCCTTGCTACGTCTTGGTCCACAACAGTCACGTCTTCTACTCTTTGTTCCTTCTCATTTTCCTGATTCTTCAATTCTTCAAAGTACTCCTTCCACCTCTTTCCCACCCAGTGCTTGTCTTACCTCCTTCCTAAATGTTATGCAACACTCTTCCTTTTTCAACTTCCACCATTTTGTCCTCACTTCAGCCTTTGGTTTCTTCATCTTCCTCCCTGCCAGCGTCATCCTACACACCACCAACCTATGCTGTCTGGCTACACTCTCACCAACCACTACTTTGCAGTCACTGATTTCTTTTAGATGGCGCCGTTGACACAAAATGTAGTCTACCTGTGTACTTCTGCTTCCACTCTTATAGGTCACCCTATGTTCCTGTCTCTTCTGAAAGAAAGTATTCACAATAGCCATTTCCATTCTCTTAGCAAAGTCAACCATATGTCCTTCAGCGTTCCTCATCTGGAGTCCAAACCTGCCCATCGCCTCCTCATCATCTTTGTTTCCTGCGCCAACATGTCCATTGAAGTCTCCACAATTTACAACCCTCTCACTTCTCGGGATGTTCTGTATGACTTCATCAAAGTCCAACCAAAATGTCTCCTTCTCTGCCAGCTCACATTCTAGTTGTGGGGCATACCCACAAACAACATTGAACATCGCGCCTTCAATGTCTAGCTTCAGACTGATCATTCTATCTGATACTCTTTTTACTTCTAACACATTCCTAACACCTCTTTTAAGATAACCCCAACTCAATTTCTCGTTCTGTCTTCGCCATGATAGAACAACTTAAACCCTGACCCTAAGCTTCTGGCCTTACTCCCTTTCCACCTGGTCTCTTGGACACACAGTATGTCTAACTTCCTTCTCTGCATCATGTCAACCAGGTCTCTACCTTTACCTGTCATTGTTCCTACTCTTAGCTCTATACTCTTGGCGTTCCATTTCTCTCTTTTCCCCCGGGCACACCTCCCTCCTCTCCTTCTTCGACCAACAGTAGTCCATTTTCCACTGGCACCCTGAAGGTCAACAGTCCCTGTCAAGTTATGTTGGTTTTTTGAGTTCTCCCCCTAACTTGAAAAGGGGTTTTGGCTGTGTTGACCGGGGTTACACTGGGACTTCACTCTTTGACTCCAATGATGAGACAGATTTCTCCTATCTTTTTCCTCTTTTATTTTGGACTTAATCGTCTCTTTTCTCATTGAAAAGACAATTGGAAGATTGCAAGCTGATTTCAAGATTGCAAGTTTGCAAGTTTGCAAGGTGAAAAACCTTTGAAGAAGGTAAAACACAAACAGCAATTAGGTTTACATTTGAAGGCTTAACAGGCTGGTTTTGACATTAAACCATCAAATCAAATCATCAAATAAACAGTCACAATATCAGGTTCTCTCACCGTCAGCCACCCTGGTCTTTACACAGTTGAACTCTACTGTCTTGGTAAACTCCTAGAGCGGTACTTGAACCAAACCGAACCTGAGCAGTGTTGGAACTGACTATTTTAAGGACTGGTTGCTTCTGGTGAGAGCCTTTGATTTCTGAATGGCTTTCAGCTGCTGGCACACCTGCCTTCATTTCAGCTCTCTCCTCTGGGGAAAAAATGGTGCCACTCATCTTTGGACTACAGCTTCGGCCATATTTGTAGTTTTTTACCAAGACACTCATCTTTGGACTACAGCTTCGGCCATATTTGTAGTTTGCCGAGACAGTACAAATGGCGGCCGTTGTTAACCCGGGCCTCGACCGATCCGGTATGGGATTCAGAGGTTTGATTCGCATATTTGTTTTGGCAAATATTTTTGACGTCGGATGCCCTTCCTGACACAACCCTCTGTATTTATCCCGGCTTGGGACCGGCACAACAAGACATTGGCTTGTGCCCCCTCGTGGCCACATTAGCTAACCAAATATATGACGCTACATACATAAACGTACATTATCCCGTGACTGTAAAGTGTCCTTGAGAGTTTTGAAAGGCGCTTAGAAATTGAACGCACATTAAAAGCATTGTCGTGCGGCGTTACAGCAAGCAGGTGGAAAGTTGATAAAAGTTCACTCAGCCAGGTGCAGGAGTTTTCTTTATTTGAAGTTGATATCAGTTTTCAGCAGACCCCAGGTAACACTGCTCTCCAGGTTGTCCTTTGTCCCTCTTCTTCCTCCTCCTCGAAGTGACTGGCTCAGGCTGGCTTTAAAGGTGCTTCACCTGAGCTTCTGGCCAATCAGGTCCCAGCGGCAATTGGCCAATCCCAGGTGGTTGCAATCACCTTCTCAGAGTCAATTAGTGGTCGCCCAACTCTACTGTTCTGGATGGGGAGAAATGCGCACCTTTCTCCCATCCAAAATACAGAAAACACATTTAACATTTCTTTTGGCATCATGACAAGCATCGTGGAAAGAGGAGTTCACGTGGCTTGTAGCAGACAACGTAATGTGTGCAAAATGACGACCAATGTATGGACAAATGACAAACTGGAGAAAAATCATCAGCAAGGGATATTCACGATTAATTAAGCAATCCTTAATACTTTGCAACAATGTTTTTTTTGCGATTACTCATCTTATTGTGTTTCAAGTTGTGAAAAATGGGTCAGGCAACTTTATGGCCGGGCAGGCAACTTTTCAGGGTGTCCGCTAACTTTTTGTCATGAGTTTCAGACATTGCCTATGCCCAGACTTACGAAAAATGAGCCTTGAAATTGCACATCATTTGGATCATCCACATCTGTGAACCCCGGAGAGGGCAAACCTGGAAGGAAAAAGAAAAAGAATTACAACCCCTTGTATTGAAATCAATGTCTTCATCGTGTTGGTCATACTCTGACTTTGTAAGATCAAGGAAAAAACTGATTGTTCGTAATTTGTCAGTGCTAACATGCTCCCAAAAAAGTCATTATCCTCAAGGAGACAAATCCTGAGTCTGATTTATTTGAGAAGACTTGGTGGGGCAAAAAACTGAAAATCCAAGTTGAGGTGTTTCAGGGAGACTAATTCAATGACCTGCAAATTCTGCTGTCCATATTGACAATACGTGTTGTCATGAAATTTGCTGATAATAGTTTCACAATTCACACACCACTTCAGTATTATGAGTAAGACCGAGCAAATGAAGGAAAACCTGCATACTCACAATGCAAGTGAGGGTTGGGTTATCACCTCCTCATCCCCCCCACCCCAAAGAAAAATTGTTTTGAGATGATCATGTTTCTCGCCTGGGGGGGGGGGGGGTTGTATATTCATGACATTCCAAACGCCGTTGCCAAGACAAATGTAAGTCATTTTCATTTGAAATCGATTTGAACATAATAGCAGTTTGCATTCAGCAAAGGTGCAATTTTGTTTTCATATTTAAATTTGAAGATAAACAAACAAGATTGAATTATTTGAATAAGCTTGACATAGCAATTGGCGGGCGTGAAAATAAAACTCACTCTGACTATATCACTGTTTCCTTTTTTTCATTTGAAGAGATATCAGCTCTGAAGAGATTGCATAGCCCGAAAGCTCAGCACGTACGGCGCTGATGACCTGCGCTATTTGCTAACGTCTTCATTTAGTTCCAGGCACGGATGGCGTCTGGCTGGGCGCCTTAACCTGGCGGGTCCCTTTGTGGCTGCCAAGCACCACAGCGCCTTATTATTCCCCCTCCTGCTTTGACTGTGTAATTTGATCGACTTATTCATAACATTGCAGCCCGTGCCTTTCCCCACAGTGAGCGTGACATTGGTATTTGCAGAGGATAAATGCATTATGGGATGGCCCGCCGCTCGGAAATTGAGCATTAATATTTGCTCTTGATGTGATGGATATAAACAGGCAGATTGGCCCACTCAGGCTCCTCTCTTGGCAACACTTTTGGCCGAGGATGGCCCAATATTCGGCCAGATAAGAATTATCATTATTTTAGCTCTGTTCTCTTGATCTCTGTTCTCCAAATTTTGGGCCAATAATAATAATAATAATAATAATAATAATAATAATAATAATAATAATAATAATAATAATAATAATAATTATTATTATTATTATTATATCTCTCTCGCACGTTCACGCGACGACGCATGGTTCAACGCGGACATCGAACTGCCAGGCGCCGAGTGGCACCCCGTTCGGCCGTATGGGACCAGGTCTCGGCCGGACGACGACGTGGGCGTGAACTGCCCGGCACCGGGGAAACTAGACCAGTCCTGAGCCGCTCCGGGATCCAGCAGTGAGTGGGGCTCGGACTGACGTTGACGCGGACGTTGCACGGCTTGTCATGGATGCGACTCAATTCGTCATGCACGACGACATCGTGGCTGGACGTGGGCGTGCACTGCAAGACACCCAGTGTCACCCTGGACGGCCACCTGGAAGGAGGTCTTGGCCGGACGTTGACGTGGACGTTACGGCTCGTCGAGTGACGCAATTCAAACTCGCCGAGGCGTGGGCTAACGTGGACGTAGCAATTCCAGGCACAGGGTGGAAATGAGACATGTCCGTTGTACCTACGGGATCCGATGGTTGGTCGGTTCATTCTGTCACGGTTTGCAAGGTGGTGATGGCGGGTGCGGATCCCAAAAAGCAGGCAGGAGGGAGCAGGAGGTTGTTTTACAAATTGTATTAAAATAAAGGTCAGCAGGAACAAAATGTAAAACCTCAAAATGATCTGAACAGAAAAAGTATCAAAAGAAAACCAAGTGTAAAAGTCCGCCAGGGTTAAACAAACACATGCAAAGCATACAATGCATGCGATTGCAGACAAAGAATGCAACAAACAATGAACGACACCGGATGGTCGTGCCGGGAGTCCTTTTAAGTGTCACTGATTAAAACGACCAGCTCCTGCGAGGCTGCAGGCAGGGCTGACGTCGCTACCCGTTGGTCGCCAATCCGAACGTGGCAGTCCGCCACTGATCGGGACGACCAGCACCTGTGCAGTTGCAGGCGGGGCCGACAGCGCCCCCGTTGTTCGCCAACCAGATCATGACAAGCGTGATTGATGGGATATTTTAACCTTGCAGTCTACTCTCTGCCTTTGAACCATCAATAAAGTTGAAACAAGTACAACTTTCACTGTTTTCTATCCATTTTGTCACCTTTTCACTTTTGATTTTTCTTTGTGTGCTATCTGTCGTCAGCCTTTCCTGTTTCATGCCCTCAGAGCGTGCTTGTTTCAACTCTAACCCCTGCTCCTCCTCACTGCTGTCCCCTCCCTTCTCTACCAAATCTTAATCTTAAACCTTAACCTTAAATCTTAGCTTAAACCGAAGACTGGGGGCGGAGAATAGAGGGGAAAAAATAGTCGGTTGCCATTCCAGCTCCTCATTTACTTCAGAGATCCAACTCCAAGAACCAGCTCATTAGCGAACGACACATCACTCATTGTGGCGCTCCTTGTGTTTCCCGAAAAATAGTTTGTATGCCAAGATTATATTCTCGCCTTCGTAAGGTTAAAAGTTCGTCAGCTAAAGCGTTCGTAAGCCGAGGTATCACTGTACTTTGATTTGTGGATAGGAAGACGGTCATTTTTGTCCATATTCTCACCGAGCAGTCAAACGTTTTGCACCTGTAACCACAAAACAGCAAGTTGAACTACAAAAAAAAAAGAGAGAAACTTTGAGCGGTGTACAGACCACACACTACGCTTCAAGGGTTTTACTGTGATGGGGCATTCCGGATTCGTAGCAAAATAAATTTCAATTACAGAGCGCTGACCAGCAGGACTTGAGGTAATTGTTACGCGCAGATGCTTTCAAACACTTTGCTCTGTTAAATTGAACACTAATGTAACACAAAACTGGATTTTGCCATGAGGCTCGAGATGCTACGTTGTCTTTGACTATCACCGCTAACGGCCGCACTGCTCATTAATGTGACAGATTTGGCCATAAATGCAGTGTGAGGTCCGAGGCTACATGTTTTCCTCATCGCATTGCTTGGGTCTTTGGGACGGCGTAACATTCGCATCTCAAAGGTGAGGACAAGCATCGTCCAAGGGTCATTACACCCCATTAGATTGTAGCTGCAAATCTAACGCAACGCTAATGTGACCCACCACACGCGTAACGGTATGGGGAAGAGTGCCATCCATCAGAAGTAGGGGGCAAGTAGGTTCAAACCTACTGTCAGAGATACTACCAGGCATTATTGAAGATAAAGTATTTCAATTTCAGGTGTAAACAATTTGTTAAAGCCTGAAGACAAATCGCCCTGCTGTAGTGACTTCTCATTCTTCATCGAGAAGCAATATCGGGAATATATTGCTGACTTCATATATATAGAATATATCTGTGACTTCATTTATCTCAGCCGGTGATTTGTTGTGAAATACGTTTCTTGTCCTTTTGTTGAAGGAACACTTCGGGAGAATATAAAACAGAAGTGGAAAAGTCATGTAAGCACCTAAAAGCAGATCCACTTTTGACCGCAGAGAACCTGCAGGGCTCATTGGTGAAGAAAGGCGGCGGGTTTGGGTGGGCTAATCAACGACCTTATGAGCACAAGTCTATCGTTCTACTCCAGCAACACCTCGTAAAGCAGGTTCCCACATTCTTTTGGTCTTGGCCAGCCTTGTTCCCCACCTGGTCTTCTTTCCACCATAACTCTGGTCCATTTCAGTTTCTGTATGAGTTCTGCAGAATCGCTCATTCACGTGTCTCCGTATCAGGAAGGAAATAAGAAATAATTTTAGATTTCCTATGAGTCACCCCTGAGCTGTGGTTGCTCTCATCAGACCAGGACATTAGGTGGGGGGATGGCCCACATTAGGATAGCTGATTTTGGGATCTGGAAATCGGGGACACCCTACACGAGGTTGTGGCAAAACCACATGGATTAGAGAAATGTGAAGCTTTGGCCACCCTAAACCCTGCATTGCAAAAAAATCACATGTAGTGCGGTTTATTACTTTCTTTCTTAATGGAAAAACAAAATGCTTAGCGATAGCATCATTTGTTTAAAGCGTACTTGTAATCTGCAGTAATGATGGCAATAACATCATCAAAAATTCATCCCTCATTGAATGAGCCATTTGCATCATCGTACATGCAGAAAGCATACTAGAAAGCCTTAGTTTATCACGCTCAGTCTAACTTTATTTGAGTAAAACCAGTGTCTGAAATTCATGACAAAAAGTTCACAGACATGAAAAGTTGCCTGCCCGGCCATAAAGTTGCGTGCCCCATTTTATTTCACAATTTGAAACACAATAAGACGTCTAATCGCAAAACAAAAAACATTGTTGCAAAATATTAAGGATTTTTTTTAAATTTTTTTATGAAGGATGTACCTACCAGCAGTGACAGCAGTGACAGGTGAGGCTGTGCCTCACCTGTCACCTGTCATCATGGAAATATCAAATGACAAAATTAATTAAACGGTTATATTTATAGGCTCCAGCATCCCCCGCGACCCTAATGAGGAATAAGCGGTACGGAAAATGAAATGAGATGAGATGAGGTTATATTTATTTAGTGATTTGTACTTTAACATTCTTTTCCAGTTAACTTCACCATTTTTGGATTTTGTTTTCAAAATCACTGAATTTTCACATTTACTGTTCAAATACTAAGTAGAGACGAGCGGTGAGGCACCAGCCGGCTGAGCCTCACCATGGATTGCGCAATCACTATGCTAACTGTGCTGGCTTGCTCTGCAGTGAGACTGCAATGATGTCCCTCTGCATATCGCTATGAAAGTGTTTTTAGTATATTTGAACTAAATTTCTGCAGTTTAGCTGGTGTATATACGGAGTATATATGGTGTACAGTCACTGTACATTATAAACACTTTACTACAGTGTTTATTTTATTTTAGTTTTATCAAAACAATGTGCATAGGTGAGGCACACAGTTCTCCTGCCTCATGACAGGGGGCGCTGTTGATTAAAGATTCTTCTTGCGACTCCTTGGCTGCAGAATAATAGAATTAGTGACAGCAAGCTACAGTAAACAGTTAGCAATTAAGTGCAACCATCCAGTCATTTTTTGTGTTGCTTGGCCTTATTTTCAGAATGGAGGATTATATATCTAAATTGAAAGAATTTTCTAAACTGGACTTTCAATTGAAGCAGGAGATAATAATTAGGAAGACCAACACCGGACTGTACAGCTCACAAACGGTGAGGGATGCATGTAAATTTCCTGGACAGCTTCTCAGCTTTTTGGCCAAGAAGGATCTCATTGAAACTATTCAGAATCAGAATCAGAATCAGAATCAGAATACCTTTATTCGTCCCGCAATGGGGAAATTTGCAGTCCACAGCAGCAATTGAAGAGGGATGGGGTTGGGGTGGGAGTGAAAGGATAGAAAACAAGATATTCTAAGCATAACAAAATAAAAATGTCAACTGTATACTGTGCAAATGTAGATGTGCAAAAACCGTTCTATAAACAAGACTGTACATAGTGCAGAATCAAGAGATGCATTAAGATATATTGCAACAACCCATATTTACAAGTGTCCAGTTTTTTTTTTTTTTTTTTTTTTTTTCTCACATGTGATCATTGGGAATTGTGAAGCCTGACAGCAGTCGGTAGGAACGAGCGGCGGTACCTCTCCTTCTTGCAGCGCGGGTGTAATAGTCTCTGGCTAAAGGAGCTACCCAGAGCTGTCAGGATGGGCAGGAGGGGGTGGGAGGGGCTGTCCGTCATAGCTTTTAGTTTAGCTAGCGTCCGTCTGTTGCCCACCTCCTCAAGAGAGTCCAGCGAGCAGCCCACGACAGAACTGGCCCGCTTGACAAAGCGCTCCAGTCTTTTTCTGTCCCGGGTGGTGATGCTGCCTGACCAGCAGACAATGCCATAGTGGATGGCTGATGCCACCACAGAGTCATAGAAAGTCTTTAGGAGTGACCCCTGAACTCCAAAAGACCTCAGTTTCCTGAGGAGGAAGAGGCGACTCTGTCCCTTTTTGATTAGGGCATCCGTGTTTGTTGTCCAGTCCAGTTTATTGTTGAGAGTAACACCCAGGTACTTGTAGGAGGTCACCCTCTCAATGTCCGAACCCTGGATGTTCAATGGTGCAGGTGACGATTGTTTCCTGCAGAAATCCACCACCAGCTCCTTGGTTTTGCCAGTGTTGATCTGGAGGTGATTCTGCTGGCACCAGTCCACAAAGTTCTTTGTCAGTCCCCTGTACTCCCTATCGTCTCCCTCTGTAATGAGGCCGACAATAGCTGAGTCGTCAGAGAACTTCTGAAGGTGGCAGGTTGGGGTGTTGTAGTTGAAGTCCGAGGTGTAGAGGGTGAAGAGGAATGGAGCCAGGACTGTTCCCTGCGGCGCTCCGGTGCTGCAGAGAAGCCTGTCCGACTCACAGTTCTTTACCCTCACGTACTGTGGCCTGTTTGTGAGGTAGTCTGTAATCCAGGATGTGAGGTGATGGTCGACTCCGGCATGCTGCAGCTTGTCCCCCAGTAGACTGGGCTGGATGGTGTTGAAGGCACTGGAGAAATCGAAGAATGTGATCCTCACCGTGCTCCCAGCATTCTCCAGGTGCAGCAACGCCGTATGGAGGAGGTAGATGATGGCATCCTCCACACCGATGCTGGGCTGGTAGGCAAACTGCAGCGGGTCCAGCGATGAGCTTGCCAGCGGTCGCAGGTGGGTGAGGACGAGTCTCTCCAGCGTCTTCATCAGGTGAGACGTCAGCGTCCTGAAGCGACAAAGTTGCTCCAGCTCGTGCTCACTGTTCCAGCTACTACCGCAATAGTGGAGCGCTCATCCTCATCACAAAAGACTGAAAACATACAGTCGAAACAGGACTGATCAAGGACGACTTTCTTCACTGGCAGTGATCTCCATTGAGAAAGAGAGACTTGGACTTCATTTATAAGAAAAGGTAACACGATAATAACGTTTTTTAAATTCTTTTTTTCTATGCTACAGTTTGTATACAGTATATAAAGAATGCTGACATGACATTTTAAACAAAACACGTTAACTCTTGCCCACCAAATGGTGAATAAGATACTCTGTGGAGTTCATGTTTGTAAATATGACTGTGATGACGTTAGTGCCTCACCAGCCATGAACCTCACCGCACGTCACTGCCTACCAGTGGTAGGTACATTAAGCAAGGGAGCATTTGTGGTAGGTCCTACCACAAATGCTTCCTTGCTTAATTTATCGTAAATATCCCTTGCTAATGATTTTGCTCCAACTGTCGTTTGTCCATTCACTGTTCGTCATGTTGCACAATGCAATGAAGTGAACTCCTCATTCCACAATGCTTTTAATAATAATAATACATTTAATTTCTAAGCGCCTTTCAAAACTCTCAAGGACGCTTTACAGTCACAGGATAATGTACTTTTATGTTTTGTTGCGTCAAAAATTTTGTTAGCTTCTTTTGAATCTTTCTTCTGGGGCTGAGGTTCTGTGTATCTACTTTGGAAAATGATATGCAAATGCATGACCTTATAACGCTTGGGAAAGTCCGGATGCATGAAGCAGGCTTCTGATTGGCTGCCGTACCGAGTATGCAAATTGACAAACGAACTGAAATTCAGAAATTTCCAGACCGAACGAAGAATCCGAAATTGGGATAATTTATTCAGATTTCGAAATCTTCATTCAAACATCTGATTTGAAAAAAAATATTGCGTCTTTTTTCTTTTTTTGTCTTGAAGTTGCCGGCAACGCGGGGGGGGGGGGGCGTTTTGTAAGTTGTACGGCCGACGTAAAAGTTGCACGCTCCGGGCGTCCGGGCACACATTATTTCAGACACTGGTAAAACCCTTGCAATTGTACTCCCACTAATGAAACAGTTGAGTTTAGAAAACAAATTCCACCTATCCTTCAACAAATACAAACATTGAGTGAATTGTGATCCAGCATCGTATTCAATTGAGGAAGGTTTCTACGTAATTTGCGTGTCGGCGTTGCGGAGATCCGCATATGGTTTGCTGGCATAAATATGAATTTACTTTCTCTGAACATTGGCTTTGGTCATGTCTCGTAAGTACATCCAATTGATGATTCGAGGTAGAGAAGCGTGTCAAAAACAGTGTGAGGCAGCGCACCTCCTACGATGTCGTCTCCCGGGAGAGGTCAGCGTCCTTCTCCGTCTCTCAGTCTTCATTTTCACGGATAAATAATCCCTTTGACATGCAAAGCACGGATGTTATCAGATAAGACATGGAACTTCATAAACTACGGAGACAGTCATAGTTATTCAGATAGCTCCCTGAGTAAGCTTGCCGAGAATAAACAAAAGTATTTTGGAAGAATCGTGCTTAATCAGTACTAATTTAAAACTTCTTATCTTACAGTGTATTGTCGGTGTTCAAATAGCTGACATGTTTCGGCGTCTACTTCCGCCTTCGTCAGAGTGTCATGGATGTTGTTGTGACGCGCCATTTTCAGCTGGTGTTGCTATGAGGGCGTGACCTACCTGTCAGATCTGACAGGCAAGTCACGTGCTCCGCTGTCCGTTCGTCCCTCCAGGATGCTGCTCCAGGTAGTAGAGAGCTTGTAGGCTCTTTCATGCCTGTTGATGGTCCTTGGTCCTCGCTTTCGGATTTCAATGGCCTCCCTGATCCAGCGCTGATGTTTGTTTTCTTCGGTGCAGATGACTCTGGCCTTCTCCCAGTCCATGATATGATTTTCTCTTTTGCCGTGGTCTGTGATGGCTGATTTGTGGTGTTCCTGTTGTGCTTGTTCTTTTATTGCTCTTGTTTGTATTGTTGCTGTCTACTTCTCACACTCGTTCTTGTGCTCTTTTTTCTTGTATTGAAACTCATTCCTGTCTCCTCGATGTATGATTATTTGCACGACTTGGATGGGATTTCATGTACAGTAAAGTCTCGTTATATCGATATTCAAGGGAGTCCGAAAAAATATCGATATAACCGGGACTATTGATATATCCGACCCTGTTTGCATGTAATTTTCTCCGTGCGTGCATAGAAATAGTATCGATATAACCGGGACTATCGATATATCTGATATCGATATAACGAGACTTTACTGTATTAAGTTGCATTTATTTTCCGCGTGTATTTTGTCCTTTGGGTGTACCAAGATCTGTCGAAGTGTTGTGTGTGGTTTGACCGGTGTGTTTATGTTGTCAGTACTTTCTAAAAATACCACATGTCATGGGAAAAAAAAAAAAAAAAAAAAACATGTTCCGTATGTAAACAGTCATACCTTTGCCCATTGAGCTATCTATTTATCTATCTTAATTGCTAGATAGCTTTAGTGTTAGCTAGATCGTTAGCTGTCTGTCAATCCATTATCTTGCTAGCTAAATTTCATGCTAGCTAGCACACTAGCTGTCTGGCTATCCATTATCTTTCTAGCTAGCTTTCATGCTACTTGGATTGCTAGCTGTCTGTCTATCCATTATCTTGCTAGCTAGCTTTCGTGCAGGCTTGATCACGAGCTGTCTGTCTATCCATTATCTTGCTTGCTAGCTTTCGTGCTAGCTAGATCGCTAGCTGTCTGTCTATCCATTATCTTGCTTGCTAGCTTTCGTGCTAGCTAGATCACTAGCTGTCTGTCTATCCATTATCTTGCTGGCTAGCTTTCATGCTAGCTATATTGCTAGCTGTCTGTCAGTCCATTATCTTGCTAGCTAGCTTTCATGCTAGCTAGATAGCTAGCTGTCTGCCGATCCATTATCTTGTTAGCTAACTTTTGTGGTCACTAGATCGCTAGCTGTCTGTCTATCCATTATCTAGCTAGCTTGCTATGAAAAAAAACAACACCAAAACGAATCTTGCTAGAATTTAAGTTTGTTTGGACCACATACACTAATAAGCTACCCCACATGTTTGAAGTGCTGCACTCAACAAAGAACCCACTCAAAATCTTATTTTATCTCGCACTTTGACATCTGTGTCACACTGCCACATTACCCCGAAAGATAATGGGCTGAATCGCCATCATCATCTTAAACGACAAGCTTGGCTAACAGCCTAAACATCTGTAATTGTAATTTGCGGCACATTCTCATTTTCAGGATGAGTTTCCCTATTACCGAGTCTGTGAATGTCATTAGGGATTGTAATTGGAAAGTGAAGTTGATGACATCTGTCACTCATGTTTCACACCGCAGTTAAACCAATTAGCGCCACTGATGCTCAAGGCCTGCGTGGATGGAAATTGCACAAGGTGGCGTGGGGTTGCTTGCTGCAGAAGACTATACACCAAGCGTCGGGAACCTTTTTGACTAAGAGAGCCATAAAAGTAAAATATTTACAAATATTTTTCAGCGAGAGCCACACGCACGCGCGGGCGCACATACAAACGCTCGCGTGCGCGCACACACACACGCGCACGGCCACTTTTCAACAAAATATCAGAATGTATTATTGAAAATAACTTTGTGATAGTACTCACCGTTAACATGGATGGTTTTCCGTTCCTCGTGTTTCGTAAAAATCCAGGCAAACGATCGGAATGAAATTCAATTTGCCGGTCCAGAGGCGAAGTTACTGCTAGTAAGCCTGCACACGGCTCATAAGCTTCCACACTTGCTATTTGCAATCTACTTCTCGCAGAAGTATGTCGATGCTAACGTTAACAGGGGCTTGTTAAAATGTCACTGACATTCGACTGTTTCATCGATGGTATTGTTTCATTGCAAATTAGAATCAGAACATTTTCTCTCCTCTAATGCTCCGGTGCATTCACGCTGAAGTGCACTAGTTGGGCTCGTTTAAAGGGGCGTTTACCTGTTTCAACATGACGGCCACTATCATCCAATCAACATGGCGCTTTCGGCCATTCTAGGTCAGTGTCATCCAATCAAAATTGCGCTTTCCGCCAACTGCACCCCCAACGGGAAATGAACGCCGAAAAAAACGACAATATGTATTATAATATGGAAGATTTATCGGCGAGCCATATGCAATCATCAAAAGAGCCATATATGGCTCGCGAGCCATAGGTTCCCGACCCCTGCTATACACACACACACACCCATGCACGCACCCACCCACCCACCCACACACACACACACACGCACACACACACACACACACCGAGGAACAATTTCTGGTGTTCCATGAACCCACCAGGCATGTTTTTGGAACCTCACCTAACCTCGTCCACGCACATGCACACTCTCATTCTTCTCTCTCCCTTTCAGTTGTTGTGTCCCAGCTGGGAGCCAAGCCACCCAGACACAGCTCACTGAAGCAAGGAGCAAACGAGCACCTGCTCCGGCCTGGCTGAGGGTCCTCCAAACGCATGACAAATTGCCCCGGTTTGATGAAATGACCTTCATCCATTTATTTGTTCTTTTACTGTTTCTTTTGCTCTCATCTCCATGCAGCTTGCCGACCTCTTTCTGCTGCTATGATTGCCCA
Source organism: Hippocampus bargibanti (assembly GCF_051943395.1). Lineage (NCBI taxonomy): Eukaryota > Metazoa > Chordata > Actinopteri > Syngnathiformes > Syngnathidae > Hippocampus > Hippocampus bargibanti. The sequence continues at coordinate 1,322,678 of NC_142751.1, forward strand.
AGGGTTTAATCCTCTGGTTCAAACATGGCTGACCATATCCAGTGTCTGTCCACTGTGTTGTCACAGAGTTCAAAGGACAACCGACACCTCCCGACAAGTTGCGTCCCTAATTTGTAAAATCACTTCAAATGACTTCTACTGAGCACATTTTACGACGATTCCACGGCATATAGCTATATTTTACTTTTTAAAAGTCACGCTGAATATTCCTGAAGTCTTGTTTTCGAGTTGATGTCGACACCGGAAGTGACATCACATTCGGTACGCCACTGACCGAGAAAGTGACACACAATGTATTTTGGGTACTTTTTTTTCATCTGAAAACACCTTGTATATCGCAAAATTAGAAGGAAAACTACACATGATGGTGAATTGTTGTGTGGCAGCCAATTGCGGTAACACGCATAAAGAAGGTGTAAATTGACACAAATTCCCAGCGGTCAAAGCAGCCATTTCCAACGGAGCAGAGCAGTAGAGCACCAGCGGAGGCGAACAAGTAAGCTAACCGGAGTTAGCGATTCGGCGCTTGGATAGCGGATGTTTGATGCATGTTTACTCATTTAGTCACACTGCATACTAACTATGAGCTCACCTAGTCAAAGAAAGCAATCCCCATATTAGTGGAGCAAACCGATCGGCCAAACATCCACTTTCCACCGTGTCATTTGTTGCTCTGTAGCGCTGTCGAGCTCTCTCTTGTCTCAACATCTCTGATTGTCACGATCTGGTTGGCGACGAACGGGTGGCGCTGTTGGCCCCGCCGGCACCTGCACAGGAGTTAGTCGTTCCAATCCGCGGCAGACTGTCACGTTCTGGTTGGCGACCAACGGATAGCGCTGTCGGCCCTGCCCTCAGTTGCACAGTTGTTGGTCATCCTCATCAGTGGCAGTTAAAAGGACTCCCATCACGACCATTCAGGGTCGGGTCAATGTACTGTGTATGTGTTTGCTGCACCCTGTCAGGTTTGTTTCATTTTAGCAGATTTTTACTCGTGGTTTTCTTTGATACTTTGCACTTTTCTGTTCAGATGACTTAGATGTTTTAGATATTGTTCCTGCTGACTTTATTTTAACTTAAAACAGATTCTTTTATTATAGACAGTGTATTTTAGGTTTTCAAATACTATAAATTATATTTTAATACACTTTGTCAAATACAACCTGCTGCTCCTGTCACGGTTTGCAAGGTGGTGATGGCGGGTGCGGATCCCAAAAAGCAGGCAGGAGGGAGCAGGAGGTTGTTTGACAAATTGTATTAAAATAAAGTCAGCAGGAACAAAATGTAAAACATCAAAATCATCTGAATGGAAAAAATACAAAGTAGCAAAAGAAGACCAAAAGTAAAAGTCCGCCAAGGTTAAACAAACACATACACAATGCATGTAGCAAACAAGCAACAAACAATGAACCGACACCGGATGGTCGTGCCGGGTGTCCTTTTAAGTGTCAGTGATTAAACGACCAGCACCTGCGAGGCTGCAGGCAGGGCTGACGTCGCTACCCGTTGGTCGCCAATCTGATCGGGACGACCAGCACCTGTGCAGGTGCAGGCGGGGCCGACAGCGCCCCCGTTGGTTGCAAACCAGATCATGACAGCTCCCTCCTGCTTGCTTTTCTGGGATCCACAACCACTATCACCACCTTGCAAACCGTGACCGAATTACCCGGCCAACCATCGGATTCCGCAGGTACAACGGACCTGTCTCATTTCCACCCTGTGCCTGGCAGTGCAACGTCCACGGCGAGCCATGCGTTGTCGCGTGATTGTGTGAGAAGGGTCGCACTCACGCTCACGACAAGCCATGCCGCATCCACGTCCACGTCAGGCCGAGACCTCTTTCCAGGTGGCCGTCCAGGGTGACACTCGATGTCTGGCAGTGTGACGTCAACATCGAGCCATGCGTCGTCACGTGATTGAGTAGAAGGGTCGCTCTCACATCCACGTCAGGCCGAGACCCCACTCACCGCTGGATCCCGTGGGTTCTAGGGACTGGTCTCGTTTCCCCAGTGCTGGGCTGTTCATGTACACGTTAGGCCACGCCTTGTCGAGTTTGAATTGCGTCACACGACGAGCCGTGCCACATCCATGTCAACGTCCGGCCGAGACCTGTTCCCATACGGCCGTCCGGGGTGCTACGCTGCGCCTGGCGTTACAACATCCACGTCGAGCCTTGCGACTTTACGTGAATGTGCGAGAATGGTTGAACTCACGTCCACGACGAGCCGTGCCGCGCCCTCAATTGTCAGGTGTTGGTCGTCCTTATCAGAGGAAGATGCTTTCTTGCTACTCATCCAGTTATGAATATCATTCAAATTGTTCTGAAGAGGACAACATAAATGATTGCAATCGATTAAAGAAGTCCTTCCGTATCAATTCGAGGCGTCTGCAAGCGATGAAACCGGTGAAGATCTGGACTCCGATGTAGCAGCCCAGAAAATGCACAAGATGGTGCACAAGAGGCGTTTCATCCAGTATATGGAGCCGCTAATAAGAGCCGACCTTCAGTTAAAGCTGCCCATGATTGGTTAAAATCCGTGGGAGAAGACACGGGGTTGGGTTTTACGCGCAGATAGATAGAAACCTAGAGGGCTAATAGTTAGTAAATAGATAGCTAACAGTTAGCTAGCTAGATGGTTAGATAGCAATATATTTAAGATGCATTACTTTACAACCAGTGGAATCAATCTTTCAACAATTTCCAAGAGGGGTGGGAGAAACCGCCCAACAGAAGCAAGTGATGTGCTAGGTGCACAGCACTTATTTCTCATCTTGTTGAGAAAAAGGCATGTTCTCCAGTTTCTGGCAATACATTTCCATTTGTTAGACTGCAGTGGAAACTGTGTGCTATGTGGGTGCTATTTATACGTTGTATTTGTGGCATAAATGGCCCCTTTGTGCGAAAAATTGGCTTCTTGTCTCAGGCAAGGGAGTCACAATCCATTTCTGCGGAGCAAAATGGTTTTAATAATCAGACCGGGGGAATGAAATGTGGCTTTGGAGACTAAATGGGAAGTATAAAGGTTGGTTGAGAGGATGAAGGAGGGTGAGTTGGAAGCAAGCAAACAATACATATATTCTTTTAAAAACATCTTATCTGAGATCAAGAAAAGGAGGTAAAAGAAACAATGACATTAGTTGTTGTGTTGTGATGTGCAGCACATGAAAAGGGAGCTTCTACAAAGGGGCGAGAGAAAAGCGTTAACTAAGGGACAACCCTCAATAAAGGCAGAAATGCGGGTGCTGTCCTTCATCACACCGATAAAACAAATGACCCAGAAAATGTCATAGCTGTCCATCATTACAGAAGTAAACAAGAAAATGTCTCAAGTGCCAATCAATGCACAAATGGGATGAAAAAAAATATATATCACAAATGTCCATTATCAAATAGCCTGTAGAACCCGTGTTCCATCCTGCCGTCCCTCGTGAACAAGACCCCCCCGGGACATCAACTCCCCCACTCATTCCGCAAGATCTCATCCCGGCCCGTATTGGACACGATACGAAATCCGATCGCCTGCTACGAACCAAACTCTGACATCTACACAGTAGTAGTACCCAATGACTCCTGAATCGCCCCTCACAGAACTCTCACTGGTCCACTATTCCACAACTAGGGACGAAAATCATCCGGATGCGCCTCAATGATCGAACTCATGACCTCACAACAGTTTGGAATTGAAGATCTCGTCATTCCTAACTCTGTTTAATGACAGAATGACTGATCAAGTGTCTTAAAACTGCTCTGACACTTTTGACTTAGGTTCTTTCACCCCTTGGCGATGGGGAGATGAGACCCGGATCATATCCTGCCTGGCATGAATAATCATAATAATAATAGACACCTGAATTAATTCTGCCTGTTTTCTTCTTCTTTGATTTGACAACGACTGAAGGGTAAAACAGAGCAGGACGCACAATTCATCCTCGGTAATAGTTCAAGTTATAATTTAACCAAAACAATGGCAATGAACGCAATTTCCCCGGCAGAATTGAACAACTTAAAACGCTCGCGGACGGGTGGGGGGGGGATTTATTTTTGTGTGTTTGCGTACCCCCTTGGGTCGCTGTACCTGACCGTGCTTCGGAAAGAATGAACAGAAGGTGCTAAGTGGAAGAAGGACTAAGAATCTGGGGCACAGCATCGGTTCCTGGAGCGGCTCGGAAAGGCACTTGAAAACATATGGCCGTTTTTATCGGCCTCTGCTGTGCAGTCTGGTGTAAGCCTACTTGACACCTGATATTCTGAACGACACCTGTGATGGAAGGGCACTGGGGGAAATGTGCTTGGACAGCGCGAGTGTCCCAGTTCTGTGCCAACAAAGAGTTCATGAAGGGAAAGTGCATCACGTTTCTACAAAACCACCTCCCCTGTGGCTCAACTAAACCCGAAAACCATCCCTTTAATTGATTGTCCAGGGTAATCCACATTTTCCATGTTTGGTCTTGAATTTGACCGCCGGCCTCTGATTGAACTGCGAGTCTCTGAGGATTGAAGAATCTCTTTAAGATCTGCCAAACGGCCACGTCTTGAGTATGTTCCTGAGTATGGAGACAAGGATGGAAAAAAGCGGGTGACCTTACAACTGCTGATCTGCAGTCCTGCTTTCCACTTCCCAAGATCCTAATCCGAAAATCAATTTCTGCCTGTGTTTTTCAAAACCTAAAAACTTCCAAGATGGCACGCTAATGGTTTGAAGTGTTTCAACATTTGCATGTCCAAGCGCCATCTGAATGATCTGACAAGACGATTTCTCCAAGGAGAGATGAGAGGCAATTTGTTTGCTCGGTAGAATTAACGACGGCGTGCGCTGGATATTGGCCTTCACTCTCTAATGTGATAGAGCCAATCCAGCCGTCAGTTTCGATCTGGGACTCCACTGATGATGCAACGATGATAAGCATTGATGATTCATTTATCAAGCTGCTCTTCCAGTCTCTGACATGACTCCACTGTTACTCTCTGTCGCTTTGTGACGTCATATTGCATTAGCCTTTATTAGTCTCGCGGTGGAGAAATGTCCATTTCACAGCAGCAATATGATGAGGGTAAGAGGAAAGGAAAGGAAGAAGTAGAAAAACAAAATGCAGGACCTGCTGTAAAGGCAGACATCTTGAACTCCCAAAAATAACAACTAAATAACCAATAATGTGACACGACACAAAAGCCGCAGACAGTCACTCAATCTTAAGCACTTTCTGCAGCCTCTTTGTTGTATGAAGCAGTTCTAAATGAAAGGAAAATCATTGGACTAGAAAACCTGCCTTGATGATCATTTATTTCTCTCAAATTTACATTTCACAGCAGCAAAAACATAATACAGGAGCTGCTGTAGAGGCAGCCACTCCCACGGCGCCATCTTGAAGTCAAAACAACAAAAACTACATAATAAATAATGCGACACAACACAAAAGACACAGACAGTCTTCAACATTAAGCACTTTCTGCAGCCTCTTTGTTGTATGAAGCAGTTCTAGATGAAAGAGCAGAGGATCAAAGCGTCCTTGTCACCAGTGGATCAGGGCCGTCATGATGAAATTTGCACGCCTGCTACAAGCTAAATGGTGAAAGCAAATACAAAGTTGTAGTATACATTGACACACAAAGACACTGTCTCACTCATCTATACATATCGCTAATTCTCTATATATCTATATCTATATCTATATCTATATCTATACCTATATCTATATCTATATCTTTATCTATAGCTACTATATATCTATAGCTATAGAAAAACTATAAGGAAAATAAAAAATAAAGCTATGTAGCTATGTAGCTAGCTATCTATCTAGCTACCTAACTTAACCTGGGACTGTAAAGGGACCTTGAGAGTTTTGAAAGGCTCTTATAAATGAAATGTATTATTGTTATTATTAGCTATCTATTAGCTACCTATCTAGCTATTAACTATCTATTCACTAACAATTAGCTATCTATTCACTAGCTATTAGCTATCTATTTTGCTAGATATTAGCTATCTATTCACTAGCTATCTATTCGCTAGGAATTAAATTTTGTATTTTATTTATTGGATTTTATTGGTAATTGTATTTTATTTATTATAGTATATATGCTTGTCTGTGACTGTAAAGTGTCCTTGAGCGTTTTAAAAGGCGCTTAAAATAAAATGTATTATTACTATTTTCTATTCCCGAGCGATTAGTTATCTATTCGCTAGCTATTAGCTATCTATTCGCTAGCCGTTAGCTATCTTTTCGCTAGCTATAAGCTATCTTTTCGCTCGCTAGGTAGCTTGCTTTCTATTTGAGTTACTTGAGCTGTCGTATGTGGCTGCCGCTGCTCACCCACAGAAAAACTTTATCCTGTGACTATAAAATGACCTTGAGAGTTTTGAAAGGCGCTTAGAAATGAAATGTATTATTATTGTTATTATTATTATTATTATTATTATAGCTATATCTATAGCTATATCTATAGCTATACCAATAATATGAATAAAGCAGCTGCCTTATATCCGTCACAGTCATTCCTCAACATGCACAGTCAGGTCGATTGCAAGTGATGCATCTGCAGAAAAAAGGGTTAAATAAGAACAAATAAAGCACTCTGGAAAGCCCCGAGCTAAGTTATGCGTAAGGTCGCGTCCCTCCCCGCACAGCCGAGTGTTAAGGTTGAGTAAACTAATCGAGTCTTGAAATGGGGGTGAGCCCCGGATTTAGGTTCAATCACCAGGATAGAAAATGTAACCAGTGTCCTCTCATGGAGCTAACGAGAGGCAGGCCACGACCTTTGACCCCTTCCCTACATGGCAAGGTCGCCACGCTCATGTGAAATTAAGAGCTATTAAGAGAAAAGTTGCCACTAATGAGGACCCCCGTTTGGAGGTCTGCTGCGGAATGCAGACTCCTCGTGTGCGCTGGGGGGAACTTACTTAGCGCAGCGTTTGCTCTCGTGACACCAGATAAGGTGACAGTGCATTACGTCTGTCCGATTTCACAGGCGCGGACTGCAAGGGAGTACATGCGCTGTTATTTGACAAACTACAATGCCGGGTGAGCCAAATGGCAAAGAAATTTCTGTTATTTTACAATTCATTAACTCATTCACTGCCCGACGTGCTAAAATGTGTCCACTCCAGTGTCAGAGTTTTTGCCATTGTCACTTGACATACACATACAATGCAGCGTAAGAAATCTTAGACTCTCTTCTTTTATCAGAAAAAAATAGTTATTTCCTAAATGATATGGGTCTGGGGTTATATGAGCTTGAAATGAGGGTGGCTGTCCAAAATACAATGCATTAAATACATATCTGGCTGGCTAGCTATCTAGCTGGCTATCTATTTGCTATCTATTAGCTATCTGGCTGGCTCGGTAGCTATCTAGCTGGCTATCTATTAGTTATATGGCTACCTAGCTAGCTGGCTATCTATTAGCTAACTAGCTTTCTATCTATTTGAGTTACTTCCAGGTTGAGTGAACGCTGGCGCGTGTGGCTGGCGCTGCTCACCCACAGAAAAACTTATCCTGTGACTGTAAAGTGACTTTGAGAGTTTTGAAAGGCGCTTATAAATGAAATGTATTATTATTATTATTATTATTATTATTATTATTATTATTATTATTATTATTATTATGATTATTATTATTATTATTATTATTATTATTATTATTTGGTGCGCATGGATCAATAGCGCCTGCCTGAGGGGAGTCGGAGGAAGAGGTCATGGGCAGGGTGCGTAGGGTCCAGTAGGATTTTCCGCGCCCTTGTTTGGATTCTATATTGGTTGATATAGCGCTTTAACAACAGCTGAAGCTCGAACAAAGTGGTAACATGGACAAAAGGGAAATGCTGCCCCCACGTGAAAGGGAGAAAACACTGCCAGAGGTCCGACCAGCGCTTTATCGGCACCCAAGCATGAAAAAAACCCCCGAACAAATTCAGGAATGGCGCTTTACGTCATATTTTCAATTCCTGAATAAATTTGTGAATGGCAGTGAATGAGTTAATATACTGGGCGGGCTTTGTATTTTTATTCCCGAAATTCATTGCCATGTAAATTTAATGTGAAAATGAATATTGTCCAGTGACATGCAAATGGAATGGCATTATGTTTTAATTTGTTGTTTCAAGGGCAAAAGGGCGTTGGGAGGTCGAGGCTACTTTGACCCCCTCCCTCCAGAATGCTTGAAACAATAATTCAAGCAAATTTGCCCCCTTTTTAAGCACTTGTGCACAATTGTGCAGTGTCAATATTGACTTGTCTCATGGTTGAAGGATGAGCGCCTTTCTGCCATCATTGAATGAACCTAACGTGACCACCAGCATAAATCACACATGCCTGTTTGCTTTGAATCGGGACGGGCGGCTTGTTAACTTAAACCAATCGGCCATAAAGTAACTTCAAGGTTGAACCCGAAGCACTCCGCCATGTTGTTGACTTTCTTTTTCGTGGGATTTTGAAAATAAGTGTCCATACAAAGTAGTAACAATGTACAGGTAACATCCGACTAACGACCGAGTTCCGTTCCGATGAAACGGTCGTAAGTCAAAACTGTCGTAAGTCGAAATCCATTCAAAATGTTGAATAGGGACTCAGAGGAAAACTGCCATCACACGGTCGATTGCTGTGCGAGACTGAGATACTGGCTGGCTAACCAAAATTGTCGTAAGCGTTGCGGTGCCAGGTGTAGAATTAAATTTTTTTTACATAGTGTCTAGAGGAATGTAGCCACAAGGGGGCACAAGCCAGTGTCTTATTGTGCCGGTCCCAAGCCCGGATAAATAAAGAGGGTTGTGTCAGGAAGGGCATCCGACGTCAAAAAAAATTGCCAAAACAAATATGCGAATCCCATACCGGATGGGTCGAGGCCCGGGTTAACAACGGCCGCCATTGGTACTGTTGACCTTCAGGGTGCCAGTGGAAAATGGACTACTGTTGGTCGAAGAAGGAGAGGAGGGAGGTGTGCCCGGAGGAAAAGATAGAAATGGAACGCCAAGAGTAAGGAAGGTAGACAGACTGTGTGTCCAGGAGACCAGGTGGAAAGGGAGCAAGGGTAGAAGCTTAGGGTCAGGGTTTAAGTTGTTCTATCATGGTGAAGACAGAAAGAGAAATGGAGTTGGGGTTATCTTAAAAGAGGAGTTTGTTGGGAATGTCTTAGAAGTAAAAAGAGTATCAGATAGAATGATGAGCCTGAAGCTAGAAATTGAAGGCGTGATGTTCAATGTGGTTCGTGGGTATGCCCCACAAGTAGGATGCGAGCTGGCAGAGAAGGAGAAATCTTGGTTGGACTTTGATGAAGCCATACAGAACATCCCGAGAAGTGAGAGGGTTGTAATTGGTGGAGACTTCAATGGACATGTTGGCGCAAGAAACAAAGATGATGAGGAGGCGATGGGCAGGTTTGGACTCCAAATGAGGAACGCTGAAGGACATATAGTTGACTTTGCTAAGAGAATGGAAATGGCTATTGTGAATACTTTCTTTCAGAAGAGACAGGAACATAGTGTGACCTATTCGAGTGGAGGCAGAAGTACACAGGTAGACTACATTTTGTGTCAACTGCGCCATCTAAAGGAAATCAGTGACTGCAAAGTAGTGGTTGGTGAGAGTGTAGCCAGACAGCATAGGTTGGTGGTGTGTAGGGTGACGCTGGTAGTGAGGAAGATGAAGAAACCAAAGGCTGAAGTGAGGACAAGATGGTGGAAGTTGAAAAAGGAAGAGTGTTGCATGACATTTAGGAAATAGGTAAGACAAGCACTGGGTGGGCAAGAGGTCCTTCCAGATGACTGGCAAACTACAGCGAACATAATCAGAGACACAGGTCGGAAAATACTTGGTGTATCGAGTGGAAGAAAGGTAGATAAGGAGACTTGGTGTCATGATCTGGTTGGCGACCAACGGGTAGCGATGTCAGCCCTGCCTGCAGCCTCGCAGGTGCTGGTCGTTTTAATCACTGACACTTAAAAGGACACCCGGCACGACCATCCGGGGTCAGTTCATTGTTTGCTGCATGTTTGTTGCATGCTTTGTCTGCAATCACATGCATTGTGTATGCTGTGCATGTTTGTTTAACCTTGACGGACTTTTACTTTTTGTCTTCTTTTGATACATTGTATTTTTTCTGTTCAGATGATTTTGATGTTTTACATTTTGTTCCTGCTGAACTTTATTTTAATACAATTTGTCAAACAACCTCCTGCTCCCTCCTGCCTGCTTTTTGGGACCCGCACCCGCCATCACCACCTCGCAAACCGTGACACTTGGTGGTGGAATGGGGAGGTGCAGGAGTGTATACAGAGAAAGAGGTTAGCAAAGAAGTGGGACACTGTGAGGAAGCCATGCGCCACTCCTTCTGAAGAAAGGCATCGATAACTTCTTTGTAGAAGCCTTCCTTATCTTTCTTCAGTTTTAAAAGTCTCTCTGTCTCAACGGAGATCACTGCCAGTGAAGAAAGTCGTCCTTGATCAGTCCTGTTCCGACTGTATGTTTTCAGTGCTGAGAATGACAATCTCGTCTACTTCTACAGCAACAAATGGGGCTGCACCGATCTCCTTTTTAATGTCATTTATAATGACATCACCAACTGCTTCAATTAAATCATTCTGTATTCTGTTTCACAGGCTAGAAAATACAGTGGATGTCCCAAAATGACTCGCTAGCCTGTCATCTTTCTCAGCGAAAGCATGTAATAGTTCAACATAGTTGCCACGATTAGCAGAGCCTTTCCTTTCATCATTTCCACGAAATGCCAGCTGTTGTTTGGCAAGGAAGCAGGTGGCATTGATAAGATCTTTTAAAAACTCCCGGTTCTCCTTTACCTTAGCATTGTGGATGCTGATGTTGAGTCTTCGCTCATTTTTGATGAGGCTCCGTTGTAAATTTTTCAGGTCGCAATATCCCATTTGAGTCCAGACATTGTCACAAATTGAGAACAGAAGGCAGGAAAAGCAGAAAAGGTGGTTTCTTGCTGGACATCCACACAGTCAGCCTTTTCGTGTGTACCAGTCTGCCTGAAAAGAGCGAGTATTGTGTCCCGTTGTCTGAAGCAAACCTTTTAGCTCCGGTGTTGGTCTTCCTTTAATTATTACCTCCTGCTTCGATTGAAAGTCCAGTTTAGAAAATTCTTTCAATTGAGATATGTAATCCTCCATTCTGAAAGTGAGGCCAAGCAACACGAAAAAATGACTGCAGGGTTGCACTTTACTTGCTAACTGTTTACTGTAGCTTTCTGTCTCTAATTCTATTATTCTGCAGACGTGAAGTCCGAAGTATCACTGGAATCATAAGCGCCCCCTGTCATGAGGCGGGAGAACTGTTTGCCTCACCTACGCATAGCGTTTTGATAAAAATAAAACAAAATAAACAGTGTTTATAATGTACAATGACTCTACATTATATACACCAGCTAAACTGTAGAAATTTAGTTCATATACTAAACGTGTTTGAACGCTTTAATGTTTGCCCATGTCTGCTGTAGATCATTGCAGTCCAGGAAGGGGGGGAGTTTGATTTGAACGACATTTAAAAAAAAAGGGTGAATCTCAATACATTCATAATAATTTGATAATAATAATACTTTATAAAATAGTTTACATTCATATTGCATAGATTTTCAATTGCATTGCAGATTGAAGTAACATTTTCCAATCATATCGACAGCAATATAACATGCTTTTCTTAGCTAGCTCTTAGCGGTCTCGCTAGCTGGCTATTATCTGGCTAGCTGTTGGCTATCTATTAGGTAATTATTAGCTTGCTGGCTAGCTATTAGCTGTCTTGCTGGCTGGCTGTAAACTGTTTATTAACTCTCCATTAGCCAGCTAGCTAGCTAGCTTTCTATCTATTTGAGTTACTTCGAGGATGAGTGAATGCTGGTGCATGTGTCTGCCGCTGCTCATCCCCCACAGAAAAACTGTTTTCTACAGTCCATGGAAAGAAAAAAAGGATGTTACAAATTAGGGAAATGTGACAGTTTGATGTCCACTATGTACTGCATTGATCTCACTAAAACTAACATGGAAACCAATATGTATGTATTGCATTCCATTAGCTATCTATTTGCTAGCTAATAGCTATCTATTCGCTAACAATTAGCTATCTATTCACTAACTATTCGCTATGTATTCTCTAGGTATTAGGTGCCTAGTAGCTATCTATTTGCTCGCTATTAGCTATATATTCTCTAGCTAGTAAGTCTCAGTAAAGTCTCGTTATATCGATATCGGTTATATCGATAGTACTGCTTATTACGATACTATTTCTATGAACACAAGGAGAAAATTTACATGCCACAGGATCGGATATATCGATAGTTCGTTTATATCGATATTTTTTCCGACTCCCGAGAATATCGATATACCGAGACTTTACTGTATTAGGTATCTATTCGCGAAGAATTAGCTTTCCATTCATTAGCTATTAGCTATCTATTCGCTAAGTATTAGCTAGCTATTAGCTACATAATTACTAGCTATTAGCTATCTATTTGCTAGCTATTAGCTATTTACAGGTAGCATCCGATTTACGACCGTCGCAAGTTACGTCCACCCGTACTTACGACCACAACCGCCAGACCTTTGTTCTACAGCTGCTTCCGCTACAGCCAGCAACGCGACAGAGACAGAGGTCCGTGCAGGATGATTTATTAAGCTACAACACAAAGCGCTGGTCACAAAAAGAGGACCAGGGGAATAATCAAAAATAAAGAATACCAAAAACGACGAGTGGGAGGGGGGCATGGGAAACCCGACAATAGCGAGAAGCAACTCGCACACGGTGGTGCAGAAATGGAATAATAATAATAATACTACTACTACTACTACTACTACTACTACTACTACTACTACTACTACTAATAATAATAATAATAATAATAATAATAATAATAATAATAATAATAATAATAATAATAATAATAAGCCTGTGGGACTCCTGAGACAGCTGACAGGTATCGATTAGCCAAGCGGAATGCAGCCTCGGTGGTCGCCGAGGCAAAAACACGGGCATGGGAAGAGTTCGGTGAGGCCATGGAAGCCGACTTCCGGACCGCTTCGAGGAAATTCTGGTCCACCATCCGGCGTCTCAGGAGGGGAAAGCAGTGCACCACTAACTGTCTTGGCAAACTACAAATATGGCCGAAGCTGTAGTCCAAAGATGAGTGTCTTGGTAAAAAAACTACAAATATGGCCGAAGCTGTAGTCCAAAGATGAGTGGCACCATTTTTCCCCCAGAGGAGAGAGCTGAAATGCAGGCAGGTGTGCCAGCAGCTGAAAGCCATTCAGAAATCAAAGGCTCTCACCAGAAGCAACCACTCCTTAAAATAGTCAGTTGCTACACCGCTCAGCGTTCGGTTCGGTTCAAGTACCGCTCTAGGAGTTTACCAAGACAGTGGAGTTCAACTGACGGTGAGAGAACCTGTTATTGTGACCGTTTAATTTGATGATTTGATTTGGTGGTTTAATGTCAAAACCAGCCTGTTAAGCCTTCAAATGTAAACCTAATTGCCGTTTGTGTTTTTACCTTCTTCAAAGGTTTTTCACCTTGCAATCAGCTTGCAATCAGCTTGCAATCTGCAATTGTCTTTTCAATGAGAAAAGAGATTATTAAGTCCAAAATAAAAGAGGAAAAAGAAAGGAGAAATCTGTCTCATCATTGGAGTCAAAGAGTGAAGTCCCAGTGTAATCCCGGTCAACACAGTCAAAACCCTTTTCAAGTTAGGGGGAGAACTCAAAAAACCAACATAACTTGACACTAACACTGTGTACAGTGAGAGTGGGGTGCTGCTCACCTCGACTTGAGACGTCGTGAACCGGTGGGCAGAGTACTTCGAAGACCTCCTCAACTCCACCAACACGCCTTCCTTGGAGGAAGCAGTGTTTAGGGACTCCGAGGTGGGCTCTCCGATCCTTGTGACTGAAGTTAAAAAGCTCCTCGGTGGCAAGGCCTCCGGGGGTGGATGAGATCCGACCGGAGTTCCTAAAGGCTCTTGATGTTGTGGGGCTGTCCTGGCTGACACGCCTCTGCAACATTGCGTGGTCATCGGGGAGAGTGCCTCTGGATTGGCAGACCGGGGTGGTGGTCCCCCTTTTTAAAAGGGGGGGGGGGGGGGGTGGAGGGTGTGTTCCAACTACAGAGGGATCACACTCCTCAGCCTCCCTGGAAAGGTCTATTCAGGGGTCCGAGAGGAGCGGGTCCGTCGGGAAGTCCAGCCTCAGATTGAGGAGGAACAGTGTGGTTTTCGTCCTGGCCGCGGAACAGTGGACCAGCTCTACACCCTTAGCAGGGTCCTCGAGGGTGCATGGGAATTAGCCCAACCAGTCTACATGTGCTTTGTGGATTTGGAGAAAGCGTTTGACCGTGTCCCTCGTGGAGTTCTGTGGGGGGTACTTCGGGAATATGGGGTACAGGAGCGCCTGATACAGGCCGTTTGGTCCCAATATGACCGATGTCAGAGTCTGGTTCGCATTGCCGCAATAAGTCGGAATCGTTTCCAGTGAGGGTTGGACTCCGCCAAGGCTGCCCTTTGTCACTGATTCTGTCGATCGATGCGGACTTGGTACCGCTCTGTCGTGGTGAAGAAGGAGCTGAGCCACAAAGCAAAGCTCTCAATCTACCGGTCGATCTACGTCCCAACCCTCATCTATGGTCATGAGCTATGGGTTGTGTCCGAAAGAACGAGATCCCGGATGCAAGCGGCCGAAATGAGCTTTCTCCGTCGAGTGTCCAGGCTCTCCCTTAGAGATAAGGTGAGAAGCTCGGTCATCCGGGAGGGGCTCAAAGTCGAGCCGCTTCTCCTCCACATCGAGAGGAGCCAGATGAGGTGGCTCGGGCATCTGATTAGGATGCCCCCGGGACGTCTCCCTCGTGAGGTGTTCCGAGCATGCCCCACTGGCAGGAGACCCCGGGGAGGACCCAGAACACGCTGGAGAGACTATGTCTCCCGGCTGCCATGGGAACGCCTCGGGATCCGCCAGGACGAGCTACAAGAAGTGGCTGGGGAGTGGGAAGTCTGGGATTCCCTACTGAAGCTGCTGCCCCCGAGACCCGACCCTGGATAAGCGGCAGAAGATGGATGGAATAAGAATAATAATAATAATAATAATAATAATAAAAATCATACATTTCATTTTTCTGCTGTGAAATGTAAAACTTTCGGACAAAGATATAGAAAGTCCAGGGTAATACAAAGTACAAATACAAGTTGTCAGTGTCCCTTCATCGTACCCGCTGTCCTGAAGAAGGAAGTTGTGGAAGCGGGTAGGTGTGACTCCGCACCCAGCTGTCAATTCGAACGTGACAATCGGGGGGAGGGAGGGGTGCCCACCGACGCCGAGGCGGAGCGGGTGGGATCGCAGCGACGCAAACGCCCCGGCGCGCTGACGGTTGACGCCGCCGCCTCTTTGAGACAGGTGACCTCTTCTGTCTTCTCTATTAGCAGGGGGAGCGGTTTATGGAAAGCTCGCATGCGTGCGAAGCCGTGCGGATTCGGGTCAGCAGAAAGCGTGTTTGCCGACACAGTAATAAAGATTGATAATACGAAATATAAAATGATTAAAATGACACCAAAAGTTATAAGATTTATAAATGAACTGTCAACATTTTGGTATATAATAGTATTCAATGGAAAATGTTGCTTAAATGTTGCGTATGTGGAACTGTCGCGGCTTGGAATTGAAGCGGATTTATGTTGGACAGGAGATGTCAGACAATCTCTTTTCGTCAATGGATGCTACAGTTGCGTGTTTGCTTTCAACATTTAGCTTGTAGTCGACGTGCACATTCCACCATGATGTCCCTGATCCACTGGTAAAGAGATGCTTTGATCCTCTCCTCTTTCATCTGGAACTGCTTCGTGTAACAAAGAGGGTACAGAAAGTGCTTAAGAATGAATGACTCTCTGTGTCTTTGTGTTGTCATGTTATTTGTTATGTAGTTTTTTTTCCTTTTACTTCAAGACGGCGCCGCGAGAATCGCTGCCTTTCCAGCAGCTCCTGTATTTTGTTTTTCTACTTTCATTCCTTTCATAACTTTTCTGCTGAGAAATGTAAATTTCTCCACTGCGAGACTAATAAAGGCAAATCCAATCCAAAAACAACAGATTGACATGGTATACTATCCTGTAGTATGCTAGCATGTCGTCATTTGTTTTGATCTTGTGATCCTCGCGGCAGCCATTTTGAATGCTTTTCGATTTATGACCGTTTGACTTACGACCGTTTTGTCGAAACGGAAGCCAGTCGTAACTCGGATGTTACCTGTATTTGCTAGCTATTAGCTATCTATTCGCTAGTTAATAGCTATCTACTCGCTAGTTAATAGCTATCTATTTGCTAGCTATTAGCTAGCTATTTGCTAGCTGTTAGCTATCTTTTCGCTCGCTAGCTAGCTTCCTTTCTATTTGAGTGCTGGCGCATGTGGCTGTCGCAGCTCACCCACAGAAAAAAACTTATCCTGTGACTGTAAGCTGACCTTGATAGTTTTGAAAGGCGCTTAGAAATGAAATGTATTATTATTATTATTATGTTCAAAATGGCGAGTCGGGAATGAGAATAAAAAGTTGAGTTGTGCAAGGGAGGCCAGACAAGCTGATTTATGGCCCGGTGTGATAAATCACCTCCTATTTGTGGGAGGAGGCCACCATTGGATCCTCCAGTCTGAGGAAAATCTGTGGATTCAGCTGTGGCCTCTGTGACCTGCAGGCAGGACCGACTTGTTGAATCCTCCTTCCTCTCGCTTGTCATTCACCTCCTACCTATCCTTCTTGGTCATCTCTCTGTTGCTATTCAATCTCGTGTTCCTTTGGTTGTCATTCGCGCTGCATCTTTTTTTTCTGTCCTCTTCCTCAAATATCACCAAAACACTTTTTTTTTCACCCCTTCGCTGGCTGACTCTTCCCTATCTTCTTACAGCGCTGAATCTTATCCCCCCCCCCCCGTCATTATTCCAGGTTGCTCCGCCCCTCTCCCTCATCTTCCTCTTAACCTCTCACATCCCTTCCATCATTCTCTTTGACATTATGAGTCATGCCGAGTTCTTCGTATCGAGCCATTTCTCAATCTCATTCGCATTGCATGAAAAAAAATGCATTTGAACCAAGTCAAGATGGCCTGAGATGACTGTGCACTCTTTTATGCTTCCCTCCACTCCACCCTGAATAGTAATAATAGTAATATTAATAATATTAATATTAATAATAAAAATAACAAATAATAAAGCTAAATGTTGAAAGCAAACATGAAGCTGTCACATCCATTGACGAAAAGAGACTGTCTCATATCTCCTGCGCCACATAAATCCGCTTCAATTCCGAGCCACGACAGTTCCACATACGCATCCGCGCTCTGCGCT
The DNA here is from genome assembly GCF_051943395.1 of Hippocampus bargibanti. Taxonomy (NCBI): domain Eukaryota; kingdom Metazoa; phylum Chordata; class Actinopteri; order Syngnathiformes; family Syngnathidae; genus Hippocampus; species Hippocampus bargibanti. The sequence continues at coordinate 1,339,993 of NC_142751.1, forward strand.
GACACTCCTTTCTTCTTAACCCCCCCCCCCCGTTGATTGGATTGAATTGGATTAGCCTTTATCAGTCTCGTAGTGGAGACATTTACATTTTGCAGCAGCAAAGTGATAAAAGTAAGAGGAAAGGAAAGAAGTAGAAAAACAAAATGATAGTGTTTTTATATACATCCGTAAACATCATGTTTAGTTTAGTACATACTATGTTATTTCATGTTTAGTCTATATGGATGTATGTAGTTTATTAGTTAACTAGTTGCGTATGCAGAGTGTAACAAGTATCAAATTTCAGTCTAATGTTCTCCCAACACTTGTCCATAGCTGATAGGCTCAGTCGAGATGATGTCATCAACTGTTGTGTGTTTTAAACTAGTTTGAGGAGGCGGGCTTGGTGCTCTTGGCTTCCCGCTTCGACGAGAGATTTTCTTCCATTGTTCTACTAGAATAAAGTAGTCTATTCTGTTTACCATCTATCGTCCCCGCTGGTATTTCATCATAAAACTCTGTTGAACTCTGAACCAGAAGAGAAACAGGAATTAGTTCCCAACACAAAATATAGGAGCTGCTGTAAAGGCAACCACTCTCGCGGCACCATCTTGAAGTCAAAAGAACATAATAACATGTATAAAGCAGTTCTAGATGAAAAAGGAAAGGATCAAAGCGTCCTTTTCACCAGGGGATCGGGGATGTCATGGTGAAATGTGTACGTCTGCTACAAGCTAAATGTTGAACGCAAACACAAAGCTGTAGCATCCATTGACCAAAAGATTGTCTCACATCTCCTCACCCACGTACTGTAAATCCGGTGGATTTGCCGTGTCATTCAGGTCTTTATTTGCTATCCATTTGCTAGCCAGCTAGCTATTAGCTGTCTAGCTGATTTTAAGCATGAAGTCCACCAGTTAAGTACAGAGCGTTCCACAAGTTGTATAATACAAAATCCAAATATGGTTAAGTATAAGTAGAAAACACCCCAAAATTAAATGATATGTTTAAAGTGATCATATGTGCAAGTGGAACAGTCGCGGCTATGAATTGAAGCGGATCTGGCCGGCTAGCTGTTGGCTATCTGGCTATATTCGCTATTTATTTCCTATCCATTAGCGAGCTATTAGTTGTCTAGCCGATTGTAAGCTGTTTGGTTGGCTAGCTGTTGGCTATATGGCTATATTCGCTATTTATTTGCTATCCATTAGCGAGCTATTAGTTGTCTAGCCGATTGTAAGCTGTTTGGTAGGCTAGCTGTTGGCTATCTGGCTATATTCGCTATTTATTTGCTATCCATTAGATAGCTATTAGCTTTCTAACTGATTGTAAGCTGCCTGACTGGCTAGCTGTTGGTTATCTGGTTGTATTCGCTATTTATTTGTTAGCTATTAGCTAGCCATTAGCTGTCTAGCTGATTGTAAGCTGTCTGTCTGGCTAGCTGTTGGCTGTCTGGCTATCTATTAACTATTTATTCACTATGCAATAGCTGGCTAGCTAGTTAGCTTTCTATCTATTTGAGTTACATCCAGGTGAGTGAACGTTGGCGCGTGTGGCTGCTGCTGCTGCTCACCCACAGAAAAACTAATCCCGTGACTGTAAAGTGACCTTGAGAGTTTTGAAAGGCGCTTAGAAATTAGATGTATTATTATTACAGTAAAGTCTCGTTATATCGATATTCAAGGGAGTCCGAAAAAATATCGATATAACCGGGACTATCGATATATCCGACCCTGTTTGCATGTAATTTTCTCCGTGCGTGCATAGAAATAGTATCGATATAACCGGGACTATCGATATATCCGATATCGATATAACGAGACTTTACTGTATTATTATTATTATTACACACAAAGCTAAGGGGAGACCACCCCCCCCCCTTTTTTTTTCCTAACTCTGTGTTTATATTTTGGTGTGTCCGTCATGGGATTACGGGTCGCACTAATCTAATCATCTGTGAGCTCAAGTGAGAAGACATTTATGAAATGGACGGCGGCCGAGGTGAACGCAGACCTCCAGTCTGTCATCCGTGTCAACGTTCGCTCAATGACAAGCTTCGCCTGGCCCGAGTCTGATCGCCCGCAGACGTGTCTGACTGATTGTGAAGGTCTTTGTTTCACTTTGGACACCTTGCTGGCGTCTGTTAGATTGGTGTCTATGAAAGATATCTATCACAAAAAATATAGATTTGACATCTGGAGGATGTTGGGATGAGAGACAGACAGAAACGTCTCAACGTCTGTGGCATAAAGGATTGGAACAACTTTTTTTTTTTTGCTTCCCCGCTTGAAGTTAAAAGGTCACGAAGCGTAGTTGCCCTTGGATGAACTGGGCTCTTCTCTGCACTTCATCATTTTGTAAACCCGGGTGGCTGAAAGCGTATTTTCTCAGGCTCAAGTGGTTAAGCGGTCCAAAAGTGGGGGAGGGAAGGATCAATGCTTTTCATTTTTAACGCAGAGACAATATTGAGTGCTTGAAACACCTTCTGGGGTGCGCATTGTAACACTGTCACAAAGTCAGAATTTAACTCTATTTGTCATCTTGATGTTTGAAAATCATAGGTGAGAGTGTGAGAGTGACTGTTGTACGTCTTTGTGTGCCCTGCGATTGGCTGGCAACCAATTCAGGGTGTCCCCCGCCTCGTGCCCGAAGACAGCTGAGATAGGCTCCAGCAACCCCCGCGACCCTAATGAGGAATAAGCGCTAAGGAAAAGGAAAATGAGATGAGATGAGATGAGATGTTTGAAAATCGATTCACTGCAATGCTTACTTCATTTCTCCACTGTGAGACTAATAAAGACATAGCCAATCCAATAAATGTCCAGAGATTTAGAACTTTACGCCCCAGTCCACTGTGAGACTAATAAAGGCAAATCCAATCCAATCCAATCCAATTAATGGATTAATTAATTAAAAAAATAGTTAACTAAGTAATTAATCAGAATAAATAAATGAATAGACAAGCAAAATAAACAAATAACCAAATAAATAAATACATATGCAAACAAAATAAATAAATACAAAAATAGTCAAACAAATAAAAAATAATAAATACATAAATAAAGAGACAAACAAATACACAAATAGACAAACAAATAAATAGAAAAACAAAAAAATAAAACAAACTAACAAAATAAATAAATACAAAAATAGTCAAAAAATAAATAAATAAATAAATCCATCCATTTTCCGTACCGCTTATTCCTCATCAGGGTCGCGGGGGGTGCTGGAGCCTACCCCAGCTGTCTTCAGGCACGAGGCGGGGGACACCCTGAATTGGTTGCCAGCCAATCGCAGGGCACACAAGGACAAACAACAGTAACTCTCGCAATCGCACCTAGGGGCAATTTGAAGTCTTCAATTCGCCTGCAATGCATGTTTTTGGAGTGTGGGAGGAAACCGGAGGACCCGGAGAAAACCCACGCTGGCCCGGGGAGAACATGCAAACTCCACACAGGGAGGCCGGACCCGGACGCGAACCGGCGACCTCTGCACTGTGAAGCCGGTGTGCTAACCACTCGACTACCGGGCCGCCTAAATAAATGAATAAATAAATAAATAAATAAATAAATAAACAAATAAATAAATGAATAGAAAAATATTTACACAAACAAATAAAAAAAATACATACATAAATAAACAGACAAACAGATACACAAATAAAAAGAAATAAATACATAAATAGATAAATAAATAAATAAATCTTTCAAATGTTAACAGCTTTCAGGACGTTAGGTAACTCATACATGTGTGGGTTTGTTGAAGTGTCTCTCTCTCTCTCTCTCTCTCTCTCTCTCTCTCTCTGTCACTGGAGAGTCACCCACAGCTGTGACTTTGGGTCAACCTGGTTCAGTTCTGGAATTCTGTGCCACACAGGTCCTCTATCGGGAACCGGGAGGTTGAGGGTGGGGGGTGCTGAGAAAGGTCATCGATGCCTTGGAATGAATATTACTTTTTGCGACGTTGCTCGCAAAAAATGGCCAAAGCTCAGAAGGGCTCATGTGAGGCGTGTGTGCGAGTGCGGGTGTTTGGATGTCTCCGTGTGAGTTTACACACACACACACTTTGGCTTTTGTGTGGATGTGTAGGTTTGCAGTGTTTGTGTTTACAGGAGGTCATATATACAAAAAAGAAGTTCAACGAGGTGCCAGACATGAGCGCGAGTGCAGATCGGACGGGAATATATCAGACCTCCCACGTCTTTCTGAGTCCCCCCCCCCCCCCAAATCCCCCTCATGGTGGAATGTGCACGTCTGCTTCAAGCTAAATGTTGAAAGCAAACACGACACTGTAGCATCTATTTACGAAAACAGATTGTCTCACATCTCCGGTCCCACGTCAATCCGATTCATTTCCAAGCTGCGACAGTTCCACATACGCAAAAAAAGCAAGACTCATGAGAGCATTTGCTGACGTCTGCTAACATGGGCGCCATCTTGGACGTCGATTGAGGCCTTTCGAGGCTACTATCACAACAATGGATTATTACACATTACATCCCCCCCCCAAAAAAAACTGCCACATGGTCGCCCTCACTCCTCAACTTGATGTCTGTCATCTGCACTCCAGCCGGAGCTCCCGTTACTTGTAAAGCCATGAGAACCATTGGCACGCACTGCAGACCCACTGACCCTAATTGACAAGGACTCAATTGTCTTGGGCAAGTGGCATAAATGAAATAGGACAGCCACTTTGGTGGGTGCGATCAGGTGATTATTGCTCATGCAATATCGAGCCAGATGATCAACCCCTCCAGCCCCCCCCCCCTTTAATTCCCACCACACTCTCGCACAAAAGACTCACGCATGCATCATCAGGTCTAGGCGTTGCACGCTTGTGTGTTGCAACATTATCCTTCGGCAGCATCCTGTGCGTCTGAGCAGCCCTATTCAGGGTCCGCACTGCTCACCCCTTATAGGGGAAGGGTCTAGAAAAGGTGACCTAAACATTGCTTGTTCCACCACACCTGGGTGGCCCACCGCAGCCACCAAGGCATCCCCCCTCTGCGGTCGAAAACGAAATATAATCAAACCCATGACTATGAACCTGGCTTCCTGGAATGTTCGCACCCTCCTCGATGCTCGAGACGGGATGGAGAGACCTCGGAGACGAACTGCCCTCATCGCACATGAGCTGAGAAGGTACAACATCGATATTGGCGCACTCAGTGAGACTCGGTTCTCAGGCGAGGATTCACTCACAGAAGTTGGTGAAGGTTACACCTTCTTCTGGAAGGGTCTCCCAGAGAATGAGCGAAGACTCCATGGAGTTGGCTTTGCTGTGAAAAGCAGCTTACTCAGTAACATCCCTGAGTCCCCCCAAGGCATCAGTGAACGGCTTATGACCTGGCGTATTCCCCTGGTAAAAGGTCGCTTCGCAACTTTAATCAGCGCCTATGCTCCCACCTTGGATGCTGACGATAACACCAAAGATGCAGGCCGACAGCCAAACAATCGTCTGTCTGTGTTTTTCCTTCATTCATGGATGTATTTATTCAATATTTATATCAATATGCATGTATGTATGTATGTATGTATGTATGTATGTATGTATGTATGTATGTATGTATGTATGTATGTATGTATGTATGTAATTAATCATTTATTTATTTATTTATTTATGTATTCATGTGTTCATATGTTCATTTATTTGTTTATTCATTTATTCCTTCATTCATTAATTTATGGATTTATTTAAATCAATATTTATCTATGTGTGACAGGTGTCACAACAGTGACTGTCTATACAATAAAAACGAAATGAAACAATCATTACCTGCAACACAGTATGGCAGAAGGGATGGGTGAAGTCGCATGGGTTTCGTCTTGTGATTAACTCCGCAACAGAAAAGCACTATGAAGCAAATGTTCTTCAGAGTTCCACGCGACGAAACGTGAATTAACTAATGACACAAAAAGTAATCTGGAGTCAAAAAGAATCAGGGAACTAATTAGATAACACTAGACAGTACACAAGGGGAAACAAAATAAGATATTGCCATGGAAATACGCGTTAATCCAGACCATCAGAGAAATGCGACTCACCATAAATCTCGTCCAGATTGTTCTGGAAACTATGGGCGGGACTTGGTGCCACACTGTGCGCCGTTGCGTCACTTCCATCATAATTTAATAATTTTAGTGTACAACTCCGTTACATATGTATGTATTTATGTATGTGCCTGTATTTATTTTTTTGCTTATCTGTCTATTAATAATCAAACGGATGGATGGTGCTTTATGAAAAGTCACCCACATCACTTGGAACGTGAGCTACAGCCTATTCTAATTTTTGGGCCTTGGATTGGTCACCAGCAGTGTTGACTTTCGCACTCATTCCCAGTTCAAAGTCTATTTGTGGATTTTTACACACGATGCCGTTTTCACGGTCGCCACTGGGCGGCGCCGCATTCAATTTGCGCAGATCTTACACTAATTTTACCAATGAAACAAAAAGACAACCCCATTAATAAGCAACAAATAGATACAATATTTGTTTGTGATCGCGTGTTTGTATTTGTGTGTATTTTATTTAAGATTTCCTGATTCTTTCAGATTAGCTAAGCAACTGCACTGTTGACTTTCGTTTAACTTTCCAACAAAAGGGAACGTTTTTAAAGACGCCAGAGGGATAAAAACGCAAAACCCAAATGGAAGAAGAGCTCTGAAAAAAAATATGAAATGTACCTCCTGCTTGTGCATCCCAAATCAAAACATGGGCGCTCGAACCTTCACGCTGCAAAAAAAAAAAAAAAAAAAAATCATCAGTGATGCCGAAAAAAACCCACACAAAACGGACATGCATTTTTTTGCACACAGAGGGTCAAATAATTCACCTCAGCATTTTTATATCATCTTTTTTTTAATTTGGAGACGTCAATAGATGGTGCAGCTTCGAACAGGAGAATATGGACACTTTTCACAGCGGGGCTGCGGCTTTTACAACTGTGAGAGAGAGAGAGAGAGAGAGAGAGGGGGGGGGGCGAGGGGGCGAGAAAAAGGAAAGAGGGAAAGAGAGAGAGGGAGAGAGAGAGAAAGAAATAGAGAGAGAGATAGAGAGAGAGGGGAGTGGGAGACAGGGAGACAGAGAGGGAGAGAGGAAGAGAGGGGGAGAGAGAGAAAGAGAAAGAGAAAGAACGAGAAAGAGAGAGAGAGAGTGGCGGTGTTGAGGATGGGGGTTGGGTGGGGGGGTCGAGAGGTGGGGGTGTGTCAGGGGGGGGGGGTTTGGTCCAGGGGAGCATGGCTGCAAAATCCGAAGCGCACAGTCGGTCTGCTTCCTTCGTCTCCGGTTGTTCACTTCGCTTCTCCCACAGACGCCCGGTCCGTGCGACGCGTTCCGTGGACGCTCCAGCGCGGCAGCGTGCGTGTCGGTGAACGATCGTGAGGACCAGTTTGGGTTTTTTTTTCCTCTCGCGTTTTGCATCCACGCGTTGAGTTGAGACGTTGGCCGCTTTTGGCGTCGTCGCTCTCGCCTGGGTTGTTGGGTCAACAGCTCAGAAGATTCCAACGACAATGGCAGCATAAGGACTCCATTTACTTTTTTTGTTTTAAATCTCGATCCAAACGGAGCATTTCACGTGATATTCTGCCCCCCCCCACCCTGCCGACCCTCGGGGATTTTTTTGTAGCCGGAGTTGATGGAAACCGGATTTTTCCTTTAAATTGACGTTCTGTTACTTTTCCAGAAGAACCCCCAAAAGGACTATTCCATCATAGAGAGACTCATGAAGTAACTTCAGGAGGCGAAGGGGGGTCAACGAACTCGACTTGCGACAAGATCCATCGGACTTTGAAATCAAAGCGGAACTTGGCGTCTCTTTGGGCTTGCTTGGTCGCAAACGTGCCACAGGTGGAAATGATGTTGTTGGTAGTCCTCCTAGTCGTTGGGGGCTTCGCTCAGGACCCGGCTTCCAAAGTGGTGTCGGACCGCTACGCCGTCTTCTGGAACCGCACCAACCCCAAGTAAGTCATCGTCGCTCGGCTTTCCTCTTACGCGGACGCGCTTCAGCCAATTTGGTGGAGGTCAAGCAAGAGTGGCGTGTTTTGCCCCCTCACCCAAAAAAAAAACAAGTTGCCAAAACACTGTTGCTATTCCGCCGATGGAATTTGGCCTTCTCATCAACTCACAGCGATTGTAAAGCCGACATTGCTGTCCCCCCCTCAAACTCATCTGACAAATCCTATTCCCCCAACCAATAATAATAATAATAATCATCATCATCATCATCATCATTATGTCTTTCACGCACACATTTAGTATTTCACTTTGATTCATTTCACATTTAAAAACCAAACATGCAATTTTATAGATGTTTATATCTCTTAATATGAGTGCAATGAGTTGTTTCATCCATCCGTCCACCCATCCATCTATCATTCATCCAGCCGCCCACCCGTCTGTCCGTCCATTCATCCATCCGTGCATCAATCCATCTATTCTTCCGTCCATTCATCCATCCGTCTGTCCATCCATCCGTCCGTCCATCTGTCTGTCCATCCATCCATCCGTCCGTCCGTCCATCCATTCATCCATATGTCTGTGCATCCATCTGTCCATCATCTATCCATCCGTCCGTCAATACATCCATCCATCCATCTATCTGTCAATCCATCCATCAATCCGTCCGTCTGTCCATCCATCCATTCATCCATCCATCCATCTGTCTGTGCATCCATCTGTCCATCCATCTATCCATCCTTCCGTCCGTCAATACATCCATCCATCCATCCATCTGTCAATCCATCCATCCTCCATCCATCCTCCGTCCGTCCATCCATCTGTCAATCCATCCATCCATCCATCCATCCATCCATCCATCCATCCCTCCGTCCATCCATCCATCCTGTAGCGGTCGTGTAACTGCTGTGCTTTGGGCTTATTTGGATTTCCTGGTCTCGAAAGTATCCCAGAATTCCTCGAAATGTGTCGTATAAAGCAAACGTAAATCATTTCCACCGTGGTCTCAATGAGACTGACCGTCAAAATGCGTCAAAAAGCCAACCGATGGGCGAAAATTCGTTTTCTTCGCCTGCATGTTGAGCCGATGGCGAGGACGGCAACGCAAACACCATCGGCAGATAAAAGGCCGATATCTGTTGCGATAAGCGTTTCTGCTTCCATTCCCTTGGCTTTCGTCCCTACGCTTGGCCTTCAAATTCCTCCGAAGTCTGGATTCTTGGCTGCTAAACACCTCCCCCCCCCCCCCCCCCCCGTCCGCCCGTATCAAGCTGGGCCAGACAATCGGGGCGCATCCAGAGCTATTTTAGTAACGGGCCAAGACGCAGCACCATGTCGGGTCTTGTGCGAGATCCACACATGACGAAGTCACACACTGAATGCTAACCGATCGAGCTCCAGGTTAAGCGGCGCAAAGGGAAACCCTTGTCAGGGTCCAAAACGGGACAGTGGCCTCACTTACGGGGTGGGGGCGATTTTTTTTGGGCACGGCACTGATAGGACTAGAACTGAACCGGAAAAAGAACAAGATTTTATCTGAAAAGATTCAAATCTAACAGCACCCCGCCTGGACTTTGTCTCCAGAGAAAGGCAACAAAATAAATGAGTAACTCCAAAAGACTGTGACGCTATGTCATTCACAAGTTTCATCTCAAGCTGACGATGGGCTGCATAATGGAGGCAAGCGCCATGACCAAAACCCCCTATTCTGACCGTCCATGGTCCTCGCATGTTTGTGTCTCGCGCCCGTAACGCCGCAGAATCGTGTTGCCGGAGGACTTTCTGCGTTCTAACCTCTGCATTAGCGTTCAGCTTAGCTCTTATTTCTTTCGTCTGCTAATCTGTGTCGCATATTTGTCTAAAGAGCACAGGAATGGCTTCCCGTGGAGCTCTAAAATTGAAACCGGAAGTGGGTTGTCAAATAAGACAATGTTTTTTTTGTGGACATGATTTCAGGGAGGACGACAAAGCTAGCCTTGTTGCTATTTTGATAGCGGCGCATCTTGGTTTGGGATGTTTGGATATGCGGGTTCAACGTCTTTGCCCCGCGCTGATGCGTCTTGCCGATAAGAGTCAGACAGCAAGACTCAGCGTGCAGGATGAGGGATTTACAACCCAACCCCGCAGGATGATTTGCCGTTTGAAAAAGAAGCTTCCGCTATTGACGGTAGAGCTCCTAAAACTTAATGGCGTTATATTGTCCAGAACGCTCGACGTGTCTGGATTTTGTCAGGAAAAAACTCACGAAAACAGAGTGACGGGTCTCTTCTCATTTTATTTTTTTCTTGTTAGCAACAAAAAAATGGCCGTTTTTGTCTTAGGAGAAGAATTTTGGGGACAGTCGGAAAATCCGACTTGGAATCGTTGAAGACTTTGGCGATGAGCTGCTTTTCAAAAGGGACACCGCATGCGCCGTCGTCTACGGTCGTTGCTTTGCATATTATTCGCAAGAGTTAGCGCTTGTGCGGAATTTAGCGTCATCGGTAAAAAAAACAAGAAAAGTTCTCCTCAAAGGTGTCGAAAAAGGCACTTTTCCAACTACAGAGGATTGCAAAGAATAAAAATAAAAATAAGAAAGCCTTTCATAGTCCCATAACAGGGGAATTTGCTACCATGTCAGGATGCTAGCTTGTACTAGCATATACATATTTTCTTCCATATCCCGTGTTTCCTTATACATTGATACCTCGGCTTACGAACGCTTTAGCTAACTAACTTTTCGCCTTACAAACGTTAAATTCACGAGAATTAAAATCTTGACATACAAACTATTTTTCGGGAAACACACAGAGCGTCACAATGGGTGATGTGTCGTTCACGAACGAGAAATGGCAGCCGGCTTTTTTCCCCCTCTATTCCCTGCCCCCAGTCTTCGGTTAAAGCCGTACGTGACTGGTCACCATCTGTGGTAGAGGAGGAAGGGGACACACGTAGCCGCAGCAGTGAGCGGGTGGAGGGGTTACAGAAACACACACACACACACACACACGGAAGGAAAAGACAGAGCTTGAAACAAAAAAAAAAGGGAAAAAGAAAACAAATCTGAAATGGTGAGAAAATGGATAGAAAACACAATGAAATTTGGACTCGTTTAAACTTTATAGTTTAAACGATAGTTTTTTATTGATATTTCAAAGGCAGAGTGTAGACTGCAAGGTTAAATTATGCCATCAATCAGGCTCCACAAATAACCCACATAAGTCATCTGCACAATTTGAAGAGAACATACAAGCAAGGGAACCAGCTATTAATTAAGTTTCTAGTGTTTTTGCCTGCATCTACAACTTCTAAAATGTACAACCCAGAGCTCCTTGAGACAATTTATGCAAAAAGCTATCCATTCCATCAAGCCATCAACGACCATCGCAAAGGTAAATAAAATGACTTTATTATATACTACAGTTTATTTCTTTAATTACAATACCATAGCATATTTATTATACATACAATCAGGTATACTGTGTATAGTTCTAAGGCTTATTTAGGTCAAAATTATGTTTTATGGGGACCTGCAAACGGATTATTCTCATTTTAATGGTTTCCTATGAGAAATTAATGTTTGGAATACACACTTTTCGCCTTACACACACTTTCTGGGAACCAATTAAGTTCATAAGCCAACGTATCACTATAAATGGTAAATCTAAGTATTTCAGCCACCTTTCCCACGCTAATATCTTTTCTGATCACTTCCTATAACCTCCATAAAAGTTCAGATTCATTCGCCATAAGTGACACGCAAAAATAACCCATGTTTTGCTCAGATAGCAAACATTTTGGCTAGCATACATCTTTACAGATCAGAACGGGGTCAAAGAATCAAAACCTGTCATGGACCTCTGACCTACGTAGGAGGTTTTAGTTCCTGGGTTATAGTTTAGTAGGCTATTGACCGCAGCTATGACAAGTAAGCTACTAGCAACACTCGCTATTTAGCTGCTTCATTAAAAAGCCACCCGGGTCCATATGGTGGCCACGCAGGTCTCGGATGTGGCCCAAAGGTGTTTATTTGTTGAATTGGGAGCTCTGGGGGTTTGCCTTCTTAATCTCTCAAGCTGTTTGTGTCTCCGACGCCACGGAAACCGATACCCGTCCTCATCAAAGAAGCTCATTGGGCGGGACTAACAAGCCGACAGCTGGGGAGAGAAGGTATCTCGGCATTCTGCGGGAGGAATGGCGGCTAGGGGGGTTGTCTTAATCCGTGACAATAGTCATGCGAATCTTTCAGATGCTCACCATCCGTCCCGCTAATCAAAAAATGACAACGTTTCTTTTCGTTTCTACTCGAGATTTGTTGGTGTTTGAGCTAATTCCCCCACAGTGCGAATAAAGTGATACCTTGGCTTACGAACTAAATTAATTCCCAGACAGAGTGTGTAAGGTGAAAAGTGTGTATCCCAAACATTAATTTCCCATAGGAAACCATTAAAATGAGAATACTCCATTCCCAGATCCCCATAAAACATAATTTTCTACTTTCTAATTTTCTAAGCCATAAAACTACACAAATTATACCTTATTTTATGTATAATAAATGTGCTATGGTATTGTAATTAAAGAAACAAAACAACGTAGTTTTATTTACCTTGGTGATGGTCGTTGTTGGCTTGATGGAATGGAGTGGCCGGTTTCATCAGCATTAAACACTTAATGAGGAACGTAGCCTTCTTCTTCTTCTACCATCTTACACCATCTTGAGAAAGCCACCATCTTGTAAGCTTTCACAGCTTTATCGTCAGAACTGGCTGCCTCTCCATGACGACACCATGAATCCCTTGTACGACGCTTCATCCGTTGCCAGCCTTGAAATCATTAATAGATGAAGAACTTCCAGGTTGCCTCTTGACGATATCCGAGTGAAGTTGGTGGGCTTTCTCTGTGATAATTTTACCTTGTTCCTCATCAATTGCGTTCTGTTTAGATGGGTTGATAGCTTTTTGCATCAAGTGTACAGATGGCCATTTCTTTGTTCGTAGAACAGGCTCGTTCGTGAATGACACATCACTCATTGTGGCGCTCCGTGTGTATCCTGAAAAATATAGTATGCCAAGATTAAATTCTCGTGACTTTAACGTTCGTAAGTCGAAAAGTTTGTTAGCCAAGGCGTTCGTAAACCGAGGTATCACTATACCTCAATATGACACCCGTCCACTTTTCCTCTCCATGGCGCAATGACCTGAGCTATTTGTTTTCTCACTTTAATCTTCACTTAAAAGAACAATACTCCGCTTTTCACCGGGTGACCAAGTGATCTGGTGAGAGTTTCCCAAGCACTGTTGTGGTTGGCCCATTTGCATTGTGTCAAGTGTTTACCCTAGCGTCCCTCCTCCACCCCCCCTCGGTCTTTCCCCGGCTCCCCGCTGGCTCGGTTCCATTCGGATTAAAAAGGGACACAAAAAGGCAAACCGCGTCCAAATATTGACTGGGTCTCAGGACCGATTCTCTCTCCTAGCGCCGGCGCGGTCTTCACTTTGAAAGGGCGCTATTGTTGTCTCTGCATTTCACTGTGCGAGGGGCGGGGCAGGGGTTATAAGGAGGAGATGGGGAAGAAGGGTGAATACGTTATCCGAGTTAACGGAGGGAATTTACAACGGCAGGACGACGTGGTCTTCGGCGGAAGAGGCCAAGGTCTACGCGACGCTCCGTTGCGTCACAGGGTGTAGTCGGAAAACAGGAAGTGTCAGAGGGTCAAAGGGAGCTAAACGGATGTGATTTCCTGCTTTCAAATGTATCATTAAGGTCAAAAGGAGACGCTGGCTTCCAGACCTTTTGGCCCCAACATGAAAGCGCAATCACCCGCCTATGAGTTAAAATGTGATGTAAAGATGTTTCTTGTAGAACACAGTTGTCAAAGGCTGGGGTTAGGTTTAGGTCTAGATTCAGGGTTTGGGCTTAGAGTTAGGGTTTAGGGTAGGGTTTATGGTTAGGGTTTAGAGTTAGGATTTAAGGTTAGGGTTTAGGGTTATTATTTAGGGTTAGAGTTTATAGTTAGGGTTTAAGGTTAGGGTTTAGGGTTAGGGTTTAGGGTTTTGGGCACAGGTGTCAAAGTCAAGGCCCGCGGGCCAAATCCAGCCCGCCACATCATTTTTTTCGGCCCGCGAAAGCAAATCAAACTAAATTCCATGATGATTGCTAAAATCTGAGCCAAAATTTCATATTTTTGGATGTCAACCACAATAAAAGTCATTATTCTTGACTTCAGATTTGAAAACGAGTTATTCATTAATTTGCTGTGTGCTCTATATGTAATATTTGAAGGGATTTAAACATTCTAATGGGTTCCCCAAAATCATAACGGCCTTCTAGAGGAAACCATAACTACAATGTGGCCCGCGGCAAAAAATGACTTTGACACCCCTGGTTTAGGGCAACCATGGGCAAACTTCGGCCCGCGGGCCACATACGGCTTTTTAATCCGGCCCGCCGAACTTGTCCAAATTATAGTAAAAACAGTGTATGAAAGTCTGAAAAAGTTAGCGGACAACAAGGCAGACAACTCTGAAAAGTTGCCTGCCCGGCCATAAAGGAAGACGAGAAATCACAAAAAAACCATTAACGCAAAGTATATAGTTTTTTTTTTTTTTAATTAAGGCTGTACCTACCACAAATGCTACCTTGCTTAATTTACGTTAAATATCCGTGGCTGAAGATTTTGCTCCCGTTGTCATTTGCCGTCATGGTGCACAATGCATCATTTTCGTTGCGTTGTCTCCTACAAGCCACTGAGCGCCTTTCATAACTCTCAAGTACACTTTACAGTCACGGTATAATGCACGACCTTGCTTCGGACTTTCCCAAGCGTTCTTGGGAATGTCCGAAGCACGAAGCAGGCTTCTGATTGGCTGCTGTGCCGAGTATGCAAATTTCAACTGTAGGTAGCCCATACACGGGTACTGTTTGCGCATGAAGGCGAGCGAGGGCGTCCGTGGCGAGTTTGTAGAGTGCGCAGTCAGGACAATCCATCCATGATTTTGCGGAGTTTAACACAAGTATATATTATTGAGCTTGAGTATTTCGTTGTGTAATAATATGTATTGAATGTGGAAAGTGATTCCATTTTTCAATAAATGTTGATTTCTTTAACTTTCCACTTTTGATTGAAACTTATTAAAAACAGACGCAATCTTGATAAATCACAGTGCGTATGTTATTTTAATCTATTTATTATTTATTATTTATTATTTATTATTTATTATTTATTATTTATTATTATTTATTATTTATTTCCTCCTCCCAGTATCTAGCTTCTAGGTGCCAATGTACTCCCGATGACGGCTGAAGAAACCTTCTCATCGATATTATTATTATTATTATTATTATTATTATTATTATTATTATTATTATTATTATTATTATTAATTCAGCCCGTGAAAGAAAATCAAACATGTGAATTTCCATGCTCCTCCTTTACATCACAGGTGTCAAAGTCAAGGCCCGAGGGCCAAATCTGGTCCGTCACATCTTTTAATTCAGCCCGCAAAAGCAAATCAAACTTCCATGGTGCTTGCGAGCGTCCGAAACAAAATTTCAGATTGTCCCACGTCAACCACAATAACAGTCATTATTTTTGACTTCAAATTTGAAAACTAGTTATTTGTTAACTCGTTCACTGCCAAACATGTGCAAATGGGTGTCCACTCCTGTGCCAGGGGTTTTTTGTCATTTTCACTCAAATTCCAGGACCCACAGAGTCTTCAGACTACATAGAAATTCAATGCAGCATAAGAAACCTTAAACTTTATTCTTTCATCAGAAAAAAGAAGTTAATTCCTTAATTATATGCATCGGGAGTTATCTGAGCTTGAAGTGGGGACGGATGTACAAAATACAATCAATCTTGATTTATATAGCGCTTTAACAACGAGCTGAAGCTGTAACAAAATGTTAACATGGACAAAAGGCTAATACTGCCTCCTTGTGGAAGGGGAAAAACATTGTCAGAGGTCTGGCCGGCACCCCAGCAAGAAAAAAACGTTGTTGTAGAAGGATCGCCTCGACAAATCATCGTCAGGGGCGCAGAATCTTCTCTCAAACAACCTGATTTGCTTGGTTCAATAGATGTATCTGATGGCTAGCTGGCTATCTAGTTGGCTATATATTAGCTATCTTGCTAGCTAGCTGGCTATTAGCTATCTAATAGCTAGCTTTCTATCTATTTGAGTGACTTCCAGGTTGAGTGAACGCTGGCGCCTGTGGTTGCCGCTGCTCACTGACAGAAAAAACTGATCCTGTGACTGTAAAGTGACCTTGACAGTTTTGAAAGGCGCTTAGAAATTAAATGGATCATCATTATTATTATTATTATTATTATTACAACTCGGTGTATCTTAGCCCCTTCCACCCTTACTCTGCCTCCATAGTTTAGTTCTGAGAATTCACCACTTGATAAGCTCAACGCGGACTTTTGCCTCGCATCCGTCGAAAATCCGAATCGTAAGGCCATGCCGAACGGGGTGTCAATCAACGGTCCCATGAAGACGGCCGTCTTTCAATGACCCCGCCTGCAGGGAGGAGCGACCCCCGGCCCCCCTTTTTTTTCTTTCTTTTTAACGCTCTAACTAATAAGACCCTCGCCCTCAGGCAGGCGGCTCGGCTTTGATTGACAGCTTAGAGTGACGAGAGGTTACTGTGGCGGTTTACAGAGGACTCGTTAATAGAATATAGAACTATATTATATATATTTTTAAAAATATATATACACAATTTTTTATGTGTATTCACAGTCACATACACTAACAGGACGTTGCCAGTCGAATTGGCAATGTTTTTTTCAGCAAACCCGAATGGTGCTATCTTGCGCTTAAGACGTGTAGCTTTAAATAATCATCTCATCCAGTCACGCATTATTATTATTATTTATTTATTTTATGTCTGTAAGAAAAGAATCTGGTTTTAATTAATCACATATTTTTTTATCTTCATTGGACTTTAATTTTTACAGTCTTATTTGCGTTTTCAATCTAAGATTTGAACAAATATTTGGACATTTATTTGAATTTTGCGTATTAAAAAAAAAACACCCGTAAAAATATTTTCACGTTAAAATTTAAATGGATGCCGTTGCTCCACACGTTCTATCCACTCATTCATTTTCTCCCGCGACTTCATGTGAGAAGTCGCGCAAAGATCACATTTTTGTTTTCAAATTGGACTTTAATTTTTACACTCTTATTTACTGATGCACTTTGAATCTATGATGTGAAAAAAATATATTTATTATCATAATAATTGGGCGGAGCTTGTAGGTGGAATAAATTGAAATGACGGGGGATTGGAAAAAAAATTGTTGGACTTTTGAGTTTTGCGTATTATTAAAAAAACATCTGTAGAAATATATTTTCATGTTAAAATTTAAATATATGCATTTACTCATTCATTTTTGTCCCGCGACTTAAGGAGAGATTTGAGCAAAAATCACATTTTTTAATCTTCATTGGAATTTAATTTTTACACTCTTAGTTACCGACATGTTGTAAATGTAAGATGTGAAAAAAACATTTTTATTGTCAAAATTGGGCGGAGCTTGAATGTCGGAGAGAATAAAATGAATGGGAATTGAAAAAATTAGTTGGACATTTATTTGAATTTTGCCTGTGATTCCAAAATTTTCTGAAAAAAATGTCTGAAAATATGAAAAAATAATATGAAAATATATTTTCGCTGTGATTTAAATGGACGCCTTCACTTCGCACGTTCTATCCACACATTAATTTTCTCCCACGACTTAATGAGAGAAGTAGAGCAAAAGTTGCATTTTTTTCTTCAAATTGGACCATAATTTTTACACTCTTATATAACAGTCATTATTTTTGACTTCAAATTTGATAACTAGTTATTTGTTAACTCGTTCACTGCCAAACATGTGCAAATGGGTGTCCACTCCTGTGCCAGGGGTTTTTGTCATTTTCACTCAAATTCCAGGACCCACAGAGTTTTCGGACTACATAGAAATTCAATGCAGCATAAGAAACCTTAAACTTTCTTCATTCATCAGAAAAAAGAAGTTAATTCCTTAATTATATGCATCGGGAGTTATCTGAGCTTGAAGTGGGGACGGATGTACAAAATACAATCAATCTTGATTTATATAGCGCTTTAACAACGAGCTGAAGCTGTAACAAAATGTTAACATGGACAAAAGGCTAATACTGCCTCCTTGTGGAAGGGGAAAAACATTGTCAGAGGTCTGGCCGGCACCCCAGCAAGAAAAAAACGTTGTTGTAGAAGGATCGCCTCGACAAATCATCGTCAGGGGCGCAGAATCTTCTCTCAAACAACCTGATTTCCTTTCTCCAAACATTGCTTGGTTCAATAGATGTATCTGATGGCTAGCTGGCTATCTAGTTGGCTATATATTAGCTATCTTGCTAGCTAGCTGGCTATTAGCTATCTAATAGCTAGCTTTCTATCTATTTGAGTGACTTCCAGGTTTAGTGAACGCTGGCGCCTGTGGTTGCCGCTGCTCACTGACAGAAAAAACTGATCCTGTGACTGTAAAGTGACCTTGACAGTTTTGAAAGGCGCTTAGAAATTAAATGGATCATCATTATTATTATTATTATTATTATTACAACTCGGTGTATCTTAGCTCCTTCCACCCTTACTCTGCCTCCATAGTTTAGTTCTGAGAATTCACCACTTGATAAGCTCAACGCGGACTTTTGCCTCGCATCCGTCGAAAATCCGAATCGTAAGGCCATGCCGAACGGGGTGTCAATCAACGGTCCCATGAAGACGGCCGTCTTTCAATGACCCCGCCTGCAGGGAGGAGCGACCCCCGGCCCCCTTTTTTTTTTCTTTCTTTTTAACGCTCTAACTAATAAGACCCTCGCCCTCAGGCAGGCGGCTCGGCTTTGATTGACAGCTTCGAGTGACGAGAGGTTACTGTGGCGGTTTACAGAGGACTCGTTAATAGAATATAGAACTATATTATATATATTTTTAAAAATATAGATACACAATTTTTTATGTGTATTCACAGTCACATACACTAACAGGACGTTGCCAGTCGATTTGGCAATGTTTTTTTCAGCAAACCCGAATGGTGCTATCTTGCGCTTAAGACGTGTAGCTTTAAATAATCATCTCATCCAGTCACGCATTATTATTATTATTATTTATTTATTTTATGTCTGTAAGAAAAGAATCTGGTTTTAATTAATCACATATTTTTTTATCTTCATTGGACTTTAATTTTTACAGTCTTATTTGCGTTTTCAATCTAAGATTTGAACAAATATTTGGACATTTATTTGAATTTTGCGTATTAAAAAAAAAACACCCGTAAAAATATTTTCACGTTAAAATTTAAATGGATGCCGTTGCTCCACACGTTCTATCCACTCATTCATTTTCTCCCGCGACTTCATGTGAGAAGTCGCGCAAAGATCACATTTTTGTTTTCAAATTGGACTTTAATTTTTACACTCTTATTTACTGATGCACTTTGAATCTATGATGTGAAAAAAATATATTTATTATCATAATAATTGGGCGGAGCTTGTAGGTGGAATAAATTGAAATGACGGGGGATTGGAAAAAAAATTGTTGGACTTTTGAGTTTTGCGTATTATTAAAAAAACATCTGTAGAAATATATTTTCATGTTAAAATTTAAATATATGCATTTACTCATTCATTTTTGTCCCGCGACTTAAGGAGAGATTTGAGCAAAAATCACATTTTTTAATCTTCATTGGAATTTAATTTTTACACTCTTAGTTACCGACATGTTGTAAATGTAAGATGTGAAAAAAACATTTTTATTGTCAAAATTGGGCGGAGCTTGAATGTCGGAGAGAATAAAATGAATGGGAATTGAAAAAATTAGTTGGACATTTATTTGAATTTTGCCTGTGATTCCAAAATTTTCTGAAAAAAATGTCTGAAAATATGAAAAAATAATATGAAAATATATTTTCGCTGTGATTTAAATGGACGCCTTCACTTCGCACGTTCTATCCACACATTAATTTTCTCCCACGACTTAATGAGAGAAGTAGAGCAAAAGTTGCATTTTTTTCTTCAAATTGGACCATAATTTTTACACTCTTATAATTGGGCGGAGCTTGAAGGTCAGAGAGAATGAAATGAAGTGGAATTGAAAAAAAAATAGTTGGTCATTTATTTGAATTTTTCATATTATACAAAAATAAAAATAAAAACATCTGTAAAAATATATTTTCACTTTAAAATTTAAATGGCCGCCTTTGCTCCACACGCTCTATCCACTCATTCAGTTTATCCAGCGCTTGCCCTCATGAGTGTCACACCACTCACGATTAGAGCGATTAGCCTTTGGATGGACACAAAAAACCCCTTTTTGATCAAAGTAAAGAAAAAGGTGAAAAAAGTGTTTTTTTCTCCATGTTTTGTCTTTTTTTCTGGAGGATTTGTCCCCGCTGCCATGAAGGTCTCCCCCGTCCCCCTTCTGTGTTGTGATAAGACATTGTGTGACTTTAGCTTTCTTCCGTTTGATATGCGCCCCAGTCAATGGATTAGTGGGAGACTCTTCAGACCTAATCTCGGTGTCACCCCGCTGCACAGATTCACTTTTCCGCCATTGGAAACTCAGCGAGAGCTTTTTCTTTTTTTAATTTTTTTTTCATGTGAACCGCGTTTAAATGCAAGTGGCGAAATGGTATCCCCCGTGTCTTTGTAGGCACCGGTGAGGGTATTAGCAAAGAGGCTCTAAGGGGCTTAAGAGGTCAGCCCTCCTTTTGTGCGGGGACACAAAACACTTCCTGTGAGACCCCTTCACCCCTTCAGAAAGCCAAGTCCTGCCTGACCATTCACATTAATCAGTCTTACCTCCTAATGACCGCGCTAAAGCTCCTCAAAACGGCTTCCAAGATGGCTCCTAAAGAGCCACTAAGCCACTAACGGTTTGAGCAAGTCTGACGTACTTAGCAAGGGAGGCCCAACGTATGGCCGCGAGGGAATCGGGTAGGCGTAGGTGTCAAGATTGCGCCTGTCTATTACGTAAAGGAATAAAAAATAAAATCATAAGGCTAATACTGCCTCCTTGTGGAAGGGGAAAAACATTGTCAGAGGTCTGGCCGGCACCCCAGCAAGAAAAAAACGTTGTTGTAGAAGGATCGCCTCGACAAATCATCGTCAGGGGCGCAGAATCTTCTCTCAAACAACCTGATTTCCTTTCTCCAAACATTGCTTGGTTCAATAGATGTATCTGATGGCTAGCTGGCTATCTAGTTGGCTATATATTAGCTATCTTGCTAGCTAGCTGGCTATTAGCTATCTAATAGCTAGCTTTCTATCTATTTGAGTGACTTCCAGGTTTAGTGAACGCTGGCGCCTGTGGTTGCCGCTGCTCACTGACAGAAAAAACTGATCCTGTGACTGTAAAGTGACCTTGACAGTTTTGAAAGGCGCTTAGAAATTAAATGGATCATCATTATTATTATTATTATTATTATTACAACTCGGTGTATCTTAGCTCCTTCCACCCTTACTCTGCCTCCATAGTTTAGTTCTGAGAATTCACCACTTGATAAGCTCAACGCGGACTTTTGCCTCGCATCCGTCGAAAATCCGAATCGTAAGGCCATGCCGAACGGGGTGTCAATCAACGGTCCCATGAAGACGGCCGTCTTTCAATGACCCCGCCTGCAGGGAGGAGCGACCCCCGGCCCCCTTTTTTTTTTCTTTCTTTTTAACGCTCTAACTAATAAGACCCTCGCCCTCAGGCAGGCGGCTCGGCTTTGATTGACAGCTTCGAGTGACGAGAGGTTACTGTGGCGGTTTACAGAGGACTCGTTAATAGAATATAGAACTATATTATATATATTTTTAAAAATATAGATACACAATTTTTTATGTGTATTCACAGTCACATACACTAACAGGACGTTGCCAGTCGATTTGGCAATGTTTTTTTCAGCAAACCCGAATGGTGCTATCTTGCGCTTAAGACGTGTAGCTTTAAATAATCATCTCATCCAGTCACGCATTATTATTATTATTATTTATTTATTTTATGTCTGTAAGAAAATAATCTGGGTTTTAATTAATCACGTATTTTTTTATCTTCATTGGACTTTAATTTTTACACTGTTATTTACTGATGCGTTTTCTAATCTAAGATTTGAACAAATATTTGGACATTTATTTGAATTTTGCGTGTTAAAAAAAAAACACCCGTAAAAATATTTTCATATTAAAATTTAAATGGATGCCTTTGCTCCACACGTTCTATCCACTCATTCATTTTCTCCCGCGACTTCATGTGACTAGTCGCGCAAAGATCACATTTTTGTTTTCAAATTGGACTTTAATTTTTACACTCTTATTTACTGATGCAGTTTGAATCTATGATGTGAAAAAAATATATTTATTATCATAATAATTGGGCGGAGCTTGTAGGTGGAATAAATTGAAATGACGGGGGATTGGAAAAAAAAAATTGTTGGACTTTTGAGTTTTGCGTATTATTAAAAAAACATCTGTAGAAATATATTTTCATGTTAAAATTTAAATATATGCATTTACTCATTCATTTTTGTCCCTCGACTTAAGGAGAGATTCGAGCAAAAATCACATTTTTTAATCTTCATTGGAATTTAATTTTTACACTCTTAGTTACCGACATGTTGTAAATGTAACATGTGAAAAAAACATTTTTATTGTCATAATTGGGCGGAGCTTGAATGTCGGAGAGAATAAAATGAATGGGAATTGAAAAAATTAGTTGGACATTTATTTGAATTTTGCCTGTGATTCCAAAATTTTTAAAAATGTCTGAAAATATATTTTCGCTGTGATTTAAATGGACGCCTTCACTTCGCACGTTCTATCCACACATTAATTTTCTCCCACGACTTAATGAGAGAAGTTGAGCAAAAGTTGCATTTTTTTTCTTCAAATTGGACCATAATTTTTACACTCTTATAATTGGGCGGAGCTTGAAGGTCAGAGAGAATGAAATGAAGTGGAATTGAAAAAAAAAATAGTTGGTCATTTATTTGAATTTTTCATATTATACAAAAATAAAAATAAAAAACATCTGTAAAAATATATTTTCACTTTAAAATTTAAATGGCCGCCTTTGCTCCACACGCTCTCTCCACTCATTCAGTTTCTCCAGCGCTTGCCCTCATGAGTGTCACACCACTCACGATTAGAGCGATTAGCCTTTGGATGGACACAAAAAACCCCTTTTTGATCAAAGTAAAGAAAAAGGTGAAAAAAGTGTTTTTTTCTCCATGTTTTGTCTTTTTTTCTGGAGGATTTGTCCCCGCTGCCATGAAGGTCTCCCCCGTCCCCCTTCTGTGTTGTGATAAGACATTGTGTGACTTTAGCTTTCTTCCGTTTGATATGCGCCCCAGTCAATGGATTAGTGGGAGACTCTTCAGACCTAATCTCGGTGTCACCCCGCTGCACAGATTCACTTTTCCGCCATTGGAAACTCAGCGAGAGCTTTTTCTTTTTTTAATTTTTTTTTCATGTGAACCGCGTTTAAATGCAAGTGGCGAAATGGTATCCCCCGTGTCTTTGTAGGCACCGGTGAGGGTATTAGCAAAGAGGCTCTAAGGGGCTTAAGAGGTCAGCCCTCCTTTTGTGCGGGGACACAAAACACTTCCTGTGAGACCCCTTCACCCCTTCAGAAAGCCAAGTCCTGCCTGACCATTCACATTAATCAGTCTTACCTCCTAATGACCGCGCTAAAGCTCCTCAAAACGGCTTCCAAGATGGCTCCTAAAGAGCCACTAAGCCACTAACGGTTTGAGCAAGTCTGACGTACTTAGCAAGGGAGGCCCAACGTATGGCCGCGAGGGAATCGGGTAGGCGTAGGTGTCAAGATTGCGCCTGTCTATTACGTAAAGGAATAAAAAATAAAATCATAAGAATACCTATCACCGCAGTGGACCGTGCAAATTGAATCGCATGTGAAACAAGAGCTGCCTTAACAACATACTGATAGTCAGTTTTACTTCCATTGCTATTTAGTGAACGATATGGAGCAGTCCGCAATTCCCTGATCCATTTTTCCTCATTCGAACAAAGATCGAATGATCTTTGTGCCAAACCAGAATCAAGCGACATCTCGCCGAATCTGATTAAATGAATTCCAACCTGCCACGCACTAAGGTGTTTGATCCAAATACAGGTAACATCCGACTTACGACCGAATTCTGTTCCGAGCAAACGGTCATAAGTCAAAATGGCCGTAACTCAAACTACTCCTACTACTAATAATCATAATACATTTGATTTACAAGCGCCTTTCAAAACTCTCAAGGTCACTTTGCAGTCATAGTTTTCTGTGGGAGAGCAGCGCCAGCCACACGCGCCAGCGTTCACTCAACCCGGAAGTAACTCAAATACATAGTTAGGTAGCTAGCTAGCTAAGAGATACTGTAATAATAATAATAATACATTTTATTCATAAGCGCCTTTCAAAAATTTCAAAGTCACTTTACAGTCACAAGATACAGTCACTATAGCCAGCTCGATAGATAAACGATAGCTAGCCAGATAGCTAGCGAGCCAGCTAATAGATAGCTCATAGATAACAAATCGATAGTTAGGTAGCTATCTAGCTAATAGATACAGTACGTCTGTGTAAGCTCTCAGTCGTACAGGAGTGGTCCATCGATGAGAAGGTTTCTTCAGCCGTCAAATTTGTACAGATGACGGCTGAAGAAACCTTCTCATCAATAGATACAGTAATAATTATAATACATTTCATTTATAAGCACCTCTCAAAACTCTCAAGGTCACTCCACAGTCCCCACCACAGTCCCCCCTCCCCCACCGGTTGGCGAACTCAACCACAATCAAAATGTTAAATAGAGACTCGGAGGCTAAATGACTGGCAAACTCCCCCCTCTGGTGCCATCACACGGTCGATTGCTGTGCGAGAGTCAGATGCTGGATGGCTGGCCAAAATTACATACGCGTTGCCGGCCTGCTAGCGCGTTGTGGTGCCAAGCGTAGAATATTTTTTTTTTAAATAGGGTTTGGAGGTCATGGTCGTAAGTATGCGTGGTTGTAAATCGAGCTGGTCGTAAGTCGGATGTTACCTGTAGTCTTATTTACTGAAACGTTTGGAATATAAGATGTTAAAAATATATTTTAGTATCATTACAATCTGGCGGAGCTTTAAGGCGGGAAAAATCGAAATGAAGGGGAATTGAAAAAATCCATTTGAGTTTCCCGTATTATTAAAAAAAACATCTGTAAAAATATATTTCCATGTTAAAATTTAAATGAAAGCCTTTGAGAATTAAAATGTTAAAAATAGGGTCTGGACGTCGTGGTCGTAAATACGGGTGGTCGTAAGTCGAGCTGGTCGTAAGTCGGATGATACCTGTATTCTCCAGTCGCTCGTTGATTTCAGACTCTGGGTTCAAAACAGATCACAATCATTAAGTTTGTGTCGTCTTTCCACCTCTCTCGGCATTGGATTAAAAAACGTAAACTACACCCTTGTGCAAATTAATTGCACTGTCCTGTTATTTTGGCATAAAATCGATGGTTTACATTTTTTGACAACTCAAATGATTAAAATGTACATTTTAGTAAGAAGTGTGTCCTCCCTTGTTCTTTTTCACCTCAGCGATGCGTTTTGGCATGAAATCCACCACATTTTGATAGTTGTTGATGATGGAAGGGTCCTTGTACCGGGTCTTAATTATAGCACAAAGTTGGGATTTTTTTGTTGTGCAATCTTTGTCACGCAGACGAATCTTGACTATTGACCTGATTATGGCGTCTACGACTGGCCTGTTACTCCATTTACTCTTGTATCGCCTCATCAGCATAACTAACCCTATGTTGCCTAAAAAGTCTGTTGTAAGATCGATCCAAATTAAACCTCACCCCACCATGGCGATTTAGTGAAGGGTTTTGCTGTTTTATAAAAATAGCTTAAATAGCTTATTTCAAAACATCAATTTTCTTTGGATAAGATTTTAACCTAATTTTATTGAGGTACTATTTGAGTGCTGATTGATAGAATCGAGTCTAGTAGAGTTGTGGGAAATTCACACACACAGATGTGATTTTTGTGTGACGTGGGGACCGACCCATTGGGTATTTGCTCTTGTAGGATTTCTACTCGTTTGGTGCTTTGGGACTTGTGAAATATTGAATAAGGCGGTTTGTGATCTTACAAAAGAACTCGGACCAACCCTTCACACGCAACCAGGAAAAAATCCAGGTCAGGACGGGAATGACTTGAATGGAGGAATTGCCATTATCCTCCTCCACCCCTCCGCAAATACTTTTGCGGGACTGTTACTTTGATTCTGGGGATTCAGTAGTTTTCTAATCAACTTCATTTCATTTGCTCAACTGTCAAACTGTAGAAATCTCTTTCTGTGACGGCGTGTCTGGATACTCCGTTTTTCCTTCCTGCCCCGCAACGGGCTGAGGCCGCCATTTTCCCACTTCGAATCCATTTTGTCTCAAGGATGAAAATGTCGGTAACGAATTCAAGTCAGTGACCGATGAACGGAATTGTATGTTTTTTCATAGTATTTAAATCACCTTTAATCGTCCCACAATGGGGAAATTTGAAGTCCACAGTAGCAATTTGAGAAGGGATGAGGGGGGCGGGTGAAAGGATAAAAAACAAGATATTCTAAGCATAGTAAAAAGGGCAGAAGACTGAGATGTATCCTGTAAATGTGCAAAAATGTTTCATAAATAACTGTACATAGTGCAAGTATCAAAGAAAATGTATATTCATATAACTATTTATATATAAATAAAATGTAATATTACTATTATGTAGCTGTATTTAAAAAAAAAAAATACATAAATTTCATTCATTTCATTTCATTTTCCGTACCGCTTATTCCTCATTAGGGTTACATAAATTAATAAGTGAATTAAAAATACAGAATTAAATAAATAATAAATGAATAGAAAATTAATACTAAATAAATAAATAAATAAGTGAATAAAAAAAGAAAAACAATCAAATGAATAATAAACGAATAGATTCCCTGATCCATTTTTCCTCATTCGAACAAAGATCGAATGATCTTTGTGCCAAACCAGAATCAAGCGACATCTCGCCGAATCTGATTAAATGAATTCCAACCTGCCACGCACTAAGGTGTTTGATCCAAATACAGGTAACATCCGACTTACGACCGAATTCTGTTCCGAGCAAACGGTCATAAGTCAAAATGGCCGTAACTCAAACTACTCCTACTACTAATAATAATAATAATACATTTGATTTACAAGCGCCTTTCAAAACTCTCAAGGTCACTTTGCAGTCATAGTTTTCTGTGGGAGAGCAGCGCCAGCCACACGCGCCAGCGTTCACTCAACCCGGAAGTAACTCAAATACATAGTTAGGTAGCTAGCTAGCTAGCTAGCTAAGAGATACTGTAATAATAATAATAATAATACATTTTATTCATAAGCACCTTTCAAAACTCTCAAAGTCACTTTACAGTCACAAGATACAGTCACTATAGCCAGCTCGATAGCTAAACGATAGCTAGCCAGATAGCTAGCGAGCCAGCTAATAGATAGCTCATAGATAACAAATCGATAGTTAGGTAGCTATCTAGCTAATAGATACAGTACATCTGTGTAAGCTCTCAGTCGTACAGGAGTGGTCCATCGATGAGAAGGTTTCTTCAGCCGTCAAATTTGTACAGATGACGGCTGAAGAAACCTTCTCATCAATAGATACAGTAATAATTATAATACATTTCATTTATAAGCACCTCTCAAAACTCTCAAGGTCACTCCACAGTCCCCACCACAGTCCCCCCTCCCCCACCGGTTGGCGAACTCAACCACAATCAAAATGTTAAATAGAGACTCGGAGGCTAAATGACTGGCAAACTCCCCCCTCTGGTGCCATCACACGGTCGATTGCTGTGCGAGAGTCAGATGCTGGATGGCTGGACAAAATTACATA
This sequence comes from Hippocampus bargibanti, assembly GCF_051943395.1. Lineage (NCBI taxonomy): Eukaryota > Metazoa > Chordata > Actinopteri > Syngnathiformes > Syngnathidae > Hippocampus > Hippocampus bargibanti. Next base: position 1,367,833 of record NC_142751.1, read on the forward strand.
CGCGTTGCCGGCCTGCTAGCGCGTTGTGGTGCCAAGCGTAGAATAACATTTTTTTTTTAAATCGGGTTTGGAGGTCATGGTCGTAAGTATGCGTGGTTGTAAATCGAGCTGGTCGTAAGTCGGATGTTACCTGTACTCTTATTTACTGAAACGTTTGGAATATAAGATGTTAAAAATATATTTTAGTATCATTACAATCTGGCGAAGCTTTAAGGCGGGAAAAATCGAAATGAAGGGGAATTGAAAAAATCCATTTGAGTTTCTTGTATTATTAAAAAAAAACATCTGTAAAAATATATTTCCATGTTAAAATTTAAATGAAAGCCTTTGAGAATTAAAATGTTAAAAATAGGGTCTGGACGTCGTGGTCGTAAATACGGGTGGTTGTAAGTCGAGCTGGTCGTAAGTCGGATGATACCTGTATTCTCCAGTCGCTCGTTGATTTCAGACTCTGGGTTCAAAACGGATCACAATCATTAACTTTGTGTCGTCTTTCCACCTCTCTCGGCATTGGATTAAAAAACGTAAACTACACCCTAGTGCAAATTAATTGCACTGTCCTGTTATTTTGGCATAAAATTGACGGTTTACATTTTTTGACAACTCAAATGATTAAAATGTACATTTTAGTAAGAAGTGTGTCCTCCCTTGTTCTTTTTCACCTCAGCGATGCGTTTTGGCATGAAATCCACCACATTTTGACAGTTGTTGATGATGGAAGGGTCCTTGTACCGGGTCTTAATTATAGCACAAATTTGGGATTTTTTGTTGTGCAATCTTTGTCACGCTGACGAATCTTGACTATTGACCTGATTATGGGGTCTACGACTGGCCTGTTACCCCATTTACTCTTGTATCGCCTCATCAGCATAACTGACCCTATGTTGCCTAAAAAGTCTGTTGTAAGATCGATCCAAATTAAACCTCACCCCACCATGGCGATTTAGTGAAGGGTTTTGCTGTTTTATAAAAATAGCTTCTTTTACTCCCCTTTCAAAACATCCATTTTCTTTCGATAAGATTTTAACCTAATTTTATTGAGGTACTATTTGAGTGCTGATTGATAGAATCGAGTGTAGTAGAGTTGTGGGAAATTCACACACACAGATGTGATTTTTGTGTGACGTGGGGACCGACCCATTGGGTATTTGCTCTTGTAGGATTTCTACTCGTTTGGTGCTTTGGGACTTGTGAAATATTGAATAAGGCGGTTTGTGATCTTACGAAAGAACTCGGACCAACCCTTCACACGCAACCAGGAAAAAATCCAGGTCAGGACGGGAATGACTTGAATGGAGGAATTGCCATTATCCTCCTCCACCCCTCCGCAAATACTTTTGCGGGACTGTTACTTTGATTCTGGGGATTCAGTAGTTTTCTAATCAACTTCATTTCATTTGCTCAACTGTCAAACTGTCGAAATCTCTTTCTGTGACGGCGTGTCTGGATACTCCGTTTTTCCTTCCTGCCCCGCAACGGGCTGAGGCCGCCATTTTCCCACTTCGAATCCATTTTGTCTCAAGGATGAAAATGTCGGTTACGAATTCAAGTCAGTGACCGATGAACGGAATTGTATGTTTTTTCATAGTATTTAAATCACCTTTAATCGTCCCACAATGGGGAAATTTGAAGTCCACAGTAGCAATTTGAAAAGGGATGGGGGGGGCGGGTGAAAGGATAAAAAACAAGATATTCTAAGCATAGTAAAAAGGTCAGAAGACTGAGATGTATCCTGTAAATGTGCAAAAATGTTTCATAAATAACTGTACATAGTGCAAGTATCAAAGAAAATGTATATTCATATAACTATTTATATATAAATAAAATGTAATATTACTATTATGTAGCTGTATTTAAAAAAAAAAAATACATAAATTTCATTCATTTCATTTCATTTTCCGTACCGCTTATTCCTCATTAGGGTTACATAAATTAATAAGTGAATTAAAAATACAGAATTAAATGAATAATAAATGAATAGAAAATTAATACAAAATAAATAAATAAATAAGTGAATAAAAAAAGAAAAACAATCAAATGAATAATAAACGAATAGAAAATAAATAGTAAATAAATACATACATAAATAAATACACAAATAAATGCATAAATAAACAAATAAATAAATATACCCCAAAATATCCAATTTTTAGAAATCATTATTGAGATGTAAATGTCCAATATACAGTAAAGTCTCGTTATATCGATATCGGATATATCGATAGTCCCGGTTATATCGATACTATTTCTATGCACGCACGGAGAAAATTACATGCAAGCAGGGTTGGATATATCGATAGTCCCGGTTATATCGATATTTTTTCGGACTCCCTTGAATATCGATATAACGAGACTTTACTGTATAAAGGTTATTTATATATTTAATAACAAATATACTGTACATGCTCATTATTACTCATGCTAATTTTATATAGCCTCTTGATTTTCGTTGTGAAACAAAAGCGACTACAAGAAGGCGATTAAAAATCACAACAGTGAAGCGCCGCTCAGACCGAAAAGTTTGCGCTTAGAATTGTTGTCCCGATATGAAAATCTATCAAGACTTTGTGACAAAAATTGTTTCCCGTTTTCACGCTTATATTTGGAAAATTGGTTTGCACTCCCGGAAAGCACAAAATCCACCGTTAGCTCTTTAGCCGCAACACACCGCTAATCGCACATCAAAACTAGCTAGCTAATAATAATTGTATGCGATAACTATTCCCCTTAGTTGCCTTAGTTTGCATCCCATCGCTTCAATGAAATTTGTCCGAGCTACGTTGGAGCACCTTTCAGAGGCGACTTTGTACCTTGGTGCTCATATCAGCGGCGCAACGGCAGCAGGCGGGCCGACGCTACGAGCGCTGGCATCCATGATCCCCCCTTTTATGTCTTGGCTCCATCAAGGGCCCGGAGTTATTCTTCTGCATAATTGATGGAGGAGTTAGAATAGCAGAAGTAATGCGATGAGAGGGTGCAGCCGAGCGAAGCCGAGCGGAGCCGGGGATCGCGTGCGTGGGGCCGTAAACATTGCAGGGGACGAGAGGAGGGCATCCCGCGCAACCGGTCCCAAGCGCACAATATGTCGCCGCGCCAGCCAACCACAGACCTCCTTCTCTCCGCCAATGGGAGGCCACCGAGTACTACGGCCTTGGACCGGGGACTCGTTCATTCCCGGACGCCCGCTCGGAGAATTCTTTCATGAGGCTTTTTAGCGGCAGCGGTGACACGGGCAGACGTGGCAGCTTTCACAAAGGGAACGCTTATAGTTGGACGTGCTCGTCTTGTCCCTTTTGAACAAAAGAGACAATGTGACGGAGAAGCCACCTGATCCCTGCCGAGGAGCCAAGATCGGCTTCTGCTTGATCAACGTCAAACTTTCGTTTCTCTGTTGTCTTTTGTAAAAATACAACAAGGGATGACACCCAATTTGTCAATTTGTCATCTAAATTTCAATGCAATCGACTTGCAAGAAAAGAAATGTTATTAAAAATACAATTACCATCAATTAAAAATATTAACATTTAGAAAAATATATTATGTTTTTTATAAATTGTTATTTTTAAGAATTATATTTTTGTCTCAATACAAGAATGCTTGTGAAACTCATTGCGTAATGAGAAGAAACCATTCTTAATTTGTCAATTTCGATCTGATTTTCAATGCAATGGATTTGCAAGAAAAAAAAATAAAAAATACAATTACTATGAATTAAAAATGTTTTGAAAACATTTTGAAAAAAAAAATATTTTTTTTAAATTGTTATTTTTAAGATTTTTTTTTTGTCTCAATACAAAGTGCTTCCAAAATTCACATTTGCATGCGATGAAACCCATTCTTAATTTCTCAATTTGTCATCTAAATTTCAATGCAATGGAATCGCAAGAAAAAAACATAGCTGAAAAAGTAAAAATTATTATTAATTACAACTTAAAAAAAAAAACATTTTTAATTTTATTTAAAAAAAATATTTTTTGTCCGCATTCAAAATGCTTGCAAAACTCTCATTTGCATAATAAGATGAAACCATTCTTAATTTCTGAATTTCTCATCTAAATTTCAATGCAATAAAATTGGAAGAAAAAATATTAATTATAATAAAAAAAATGTGTATTTAAATATAAAATATATAATATATATATATAATATTAAATACAACTTTATTATATATATATATAATATAATAATATAATATTTATATAATATATATATATATATATATATATAGTCTAAATACAACATGCTTGCAAAACTCCCATTTTCATAATGAGATGAAATCATTCTTAATTCAGAGAGGAGAAGCAGCTATTCAAATATTGACTATGTACTGAAAAATATACAGCCGATGCATTTTTTTGTTGAGAACGATGATTCACATTTGTTTAGGAAATGGATTGGATTGGATTGGATATGCCTTTATTAGTCTCACAGTGGAGAAATTTATCAAAATGGCGGATGAAGAAACAAATTCAAAATCAATACACCAAAATGTATGTTGAATTTTGAGCTCTAGAAACTGCAGAATATTACAAATGTCGAGACCACATATTGTATTGATGAAAATGAAACAGCCACATTAATGAGTTAGGAGTATTAAATATCAAAACGCAAAATGAAATTATGGAGTAAAACACCTTTATGGGCTTATCAATGTCATTAAAAAAAACCAGTGACGCTGTACAGACTTGCAAAAAAAATGCGGAGACAGTAGCTGTGTTCTGAAGTGTTCTGAGAGAAAACGGAGGGGACCAATGGAGCACTTAAGAGGTCACTGGACCTTGACTCAGACTATTAAGGTCATAAAAGCAAAGTCGTAAAGATGGTAGATTTGCTTCCTGAGTACGCTTGCCGCTTGGCCTTCCGTCCGTATTCTTTATGACTCACGACTCATATTTCTGAATCTGAATCTGCTGGAGGAAAGAGGACCAAAAGGTGTAATGGGACTTCTAGGAGTTTTTTGTTGTTGTTTTTTTGAAAGAAATATTATTTTTGTATTTTTTTGCAGGGCTTTTTTTGGAGAGGGTATTGTGTAAATTTTGTCATAAAAATGCATATATTTATATATAGACATTTTAATCACATAAATTACACTATATATTTTTGTGGGAAATAAATTGTACATTTTTGTCGATGTAAATTTCTCCACTGCGAAACTAATGAAGACAAATTCAATCCAATCCAATTTTTGATTTTTTTGCAGGGCTTTTTTGGGAGGGGGTATTGTGTAATTTTTGTCATAAAAATGGCTATATTTATATATACACATTTTAATCACATAAATTACACACTATCTACGTGTCCTTGAGAGCTTCGAAAGGCGCTTGAAAATAAAATGTACTCTTATTATTACTATAATTTTTTTTTGGGGGGGGGAGAAATTGTCATTTTAGATTTTTTTGCGCGGCTTTTTTGGGAGAGGATTTTGTGTAATTTTTGAAATAACGGTCACAGGCTTGACGAAATGAAAAATAGTGTAAAAATACTGACATGGCCGCACCTCGGGTTCACACGGACCTTCCCGAGGCACGAAGGTCTTGACAGGCGATACGCCGAGCCAGTGGGGGTGCTTCAAGAAAGACGCCAGCGACAAGACGTCACGCATGTTTACCACTCGCGTACGGGGGGAAGGCGCACTCCAAAGTTTGCCCAGCAACCCGACGGTGTAGAGTGGGTCACATTGGGCTTTGGTGCAGCATGGGCGTTTCTATCACTACAAAATGTATTTGCAATGAATAAAAAAGAGCAATAGTCGTTTTATTATTTTGAGTAAAAAAATATTTTTATATAAAACATACTTTAGGGACACTTTAGAGTTACTTTTGTTTACATAATCAGAATCAGAAAGCCTTGATAATCCCACAATGGGGAAATTTGCAATCTACAGCAGCAAAATTGAAAGAAGGGCTGGGGGGGTCAAAGATAAAACAAAGTACTCTATGTTCAAAAGAGAATATCAGGAGAATGAAATGTGCAACTGCACAAAAACTTTCATAAAAAACGTACATATACATATACATATATATATATATATATATATATATATATATACAGTAAAGTCTCGTTATATCGATATTCAAGGGAGTCCGAAAAAATATCGATATAACCGGGACTATCGATATATCCGACCCTGTTTGCATGTAATTTTCTCAGTGCGTGCATAGAAATAGTATCGATATAACCAGGACTATCGATATATCCGATATCGATATAACGAGACTTTACTGTATATAGTAAAGTCTCGTTATATCGATATTCTCGGGAGTCCGAAAAATATCGATATAACCGGGACTATCGATATATCCGATCCTGCAGCATGTAATTTTCTCCTTGCGGTCATAGAAATAGTATCATAATAAGCGGTACTATCGATATAACCGATATCGATATAACGAGACTTTTCTATATATATATATATATATATATATATCGCTGTACGTTTAGCTGTATGGTTTTTTTTTATGAAAGTTTTTGTGCAGTTGCACATTTCATTCTCCTGATATTTGTGTGTGTGTGTGTGTGTGTCTTATTCCTGTTTTGTTTTCATCTTAATTTTAGGATAACAGACATTTTATGCTGCTCTTGAAAAAAAATCAAGTGTGTGTGTGCGTGTGTCTGAGTGTGTCAATTTGGTGTTCATACAAAATGGAATAGTTTGACCTTTCCAAAATTGTACTCAGTACTATACACAGAAGTAATTCAATCTAAAGGAAACCTCAAAACTCTGACTCTCGCTGCTAAACTAGCAACAGAGGTTCTTTTTTTTTGTCTACAACTCCCCCCCCCCCCCTCAGTCATGAGTCTAGTGCACACATTAATCAAAGGGGTAAAAAAAAAGATTGTTTTGAAGTAAAGGCATATGAAAAAGCTCGCCGCCGGCTTCCAGGTACAGGCTGCCACAGCCTCCCGTGTGGTGGTCTGCTCCACTAAGCCGGGAAGCATTTGGGACCGGCCAGACGGCCAAAGCGGCCAAAGCGGCCGAAGCTACGCTCACTCCCACATGCAAAGCTGCGCCTCATTCAAAGCGTCTCACGGCTGATTAATTTCAATTTGGCATCAAACGGACGACTTACGGGGCCAACCTGTGACACCCTGCTCACAAATCCACGCGGGCACCAACGACATATTTGTGTCGCACCGGCCACTTTAGCGTGCGGACGCCATTGGAGGCCCCCGTTGAAAAAGCGCCTTTCTTCTTGATTGGGAAATGGAGGGAGAAGCCATTTCAAATCAGCTCAAACAGCCAACCGGTTCGTATGAAAGACAAAACATATCCCGTTCAAGTTACTGTTCAATGTCTACCGTGGAACTGATGTCCACATGGCCAAGTAAGAATCAGCAGCTGAACGGTCAGGATTGAAGGAATGGCTCCATTTTGTTTTTCCTTCAAATAGCTAAATTCCCAGACAGAATTAAATTCATTATTTGATAAGCGAGCAACAGCAGTCAACATCTGGATGGCAGGCAAGGACACAGGAGTGCCAAATTCAACCCGCCCCCCCTACGTTCTATCATTCCTTGTGTTACTCTCTAGATTTGCTACGACGACCGAAAAACATAGCAGACCCGCATAGTCACATTTTTGTTCCTTATGTGGAATTGTGTGTCATAGACATGCAATGGCACACAATTAGCCTCATCTTGTGTACGTTTGGTTTTTTTTCGTTAATATATTTTGTGAAAATAAGACTTTTGTCTTCTGCAAAATAAGATTTGTGTTATGTATTCTGTTGTATTATTTTTATCATTTTATGTAGGATTTTCCCAGTGAGGTCTTGCCAGGCTATATAATAATAAATAACCTCGCTGGCTATCTGTTTGCTGTCTATTAATAATAATAATAATAATAATAATAATAATAATAATACATTTCTAAGCGCCTTTCAAAACTCTCAAGGTCACTTTACAGTCAAAGGATTAAGTTTTTCTGTGGGTGAACAGCGGCACCCACATGCGCCAGCGTTCACTCAACCCAGAAGTAACTCAAATAGATAGAAAGAAAGCTAGCTAGCTAGCTAATAGATAGCTAATACATAGGTAATAGCCAACAGCTAGCCAGCTAGACAGCTTACAGCGAGCCAGCTAGACAGCTAATTGCTAGCCAGATAGCTAATGGATAGCTAATAAATAGCTAATAGATAGCCAGATAGCCAACAGCTAGCCAGCTAACAGCCAGCCAGCTAGACATCTAAAAGCTAACTAGCTAGCTAATGGATAGCTAATACAACATCATTTGGAACGGAACGAAACTATTGGTTCCCCCCTTGAGCAGTCACAGATGATTCTGAGTCAATTAAGTCCTTATTAAGTGTTTTGGCGATGGAGTGGAATTTTGTGTTAGCCAGCTAGCTAGCTGGCTGGCTACCTAGCTAGCTGTCTATTAGCCAGCTAGCTATCTAGCTGGCTACCTATTACCGAGCTGGCTATCTGGCTGGCTATCTAGCTAGCTAGGTAGCTTTCTATCTATTTGCGTTACTTCCAGGTTGAGTAAACGCTGGTGCGTGTGGCTGCCGCTGCTCACCCACAGAAAAACTGATCCTGTGACTGTATATTGACCTTGAGAGTTTTGAAAAGCGCTTAGAAATGAATCAGAATCAGAATACCTTTATTCGTCCCACAATGGGGAAATTTGCAGTCCACAGCAGCAATTGAAAAGGGATGGGGTAGGGGTGAGGGTGAAAGGATAGAAAACAAGATAATAATAATAATAATAATAATACATTTTATTTCAAGCGCCTTTCAAAACACCCAAGGACACTTTACAATAAAAACAATAGAACACAGCACATAACAATAAAACCATAAGTAAAATGATAAATAATAAAATAGCAGAGAGAATTATACATTGAAAGCAATTTTAAACAAAGATATTTATTATTATTAAATTTATTATTATTATTATTATTACAGTAAAGTCTCGTTATATCGATATCGGTTATATCGATAGTACTGCTTATTATGATACTATTTCTGGTTTTATATGATGTGATAAATAATATATATAATATATATATACTATTTCTATGAACGCAAGGAGAAAATTTACATGCCGCAGGATCGGATATATCGATAGTCCGGTTATATTGATATTTTTTCCGACTCCCGGGAATATTGATATAACGAGACTTTACTGTATTATTATTATTATTATTATTATTATTATTATTATTATTATTATTATTATTATTATTATTATTATTATCTTGATCTTATTATTTATCACATCATATAAAACCATATCATGTAATATAATAGAAAAGCATATATTTTTATGGTACCATATACGTATTATTATCAAAAGTAAACAACAATTCCATGAATTGACGACAGAGGTGAAGACGGTATATGACAACGCACGCATGACAGACGCGTGTTGACGACATATTGACGTGGCGTTGATTGATGTGAGAGGTGGGGCTAAAAAAAGATTGGTGACAAAAAAAAACAGTTGCTTTCAAAATGACAAGGATTCAAAGTGGGACTTTGATGAGATGTCGATGTTGCCATGGTGATACCATGATACCAATGTATAATTTAGGCATCATTGACTACTAAGTAACAGATTGTGCATCATTTTTCTTTGTTTTCTTTTTCTACAAATGTATGTGTGTGTGTGTGTGTGTGTGTGTGTGTGTGTGTGTGTGTGTGTGTGTGTTGAAGGATGGGGGGGATTGTGGGTCTGTGGAGGATGAGGTAGGCGGGAAAGGCGTTGAAATTGAAAGCAAGCAGCCCCTTGTAACCTTCTAAAGTCCTTGTCGGGACGCACGCTCGGATCATACCAATCGCAACCGACGTGTTTGTCTTTTCACTTTTCCATCTTGGGAAAAAAGAAGGAGCGAGGATGAAGCCATCTTCCTTCCTGCTCCCTTCGGGCTAAAAAAAAAGAAGTGTGGCTCATTTGTAGCGTGGCGTATCGAGCGTCGTTTTTGGTGAGCCATCCTCAGCGGGCCAATGGCGGCGCAGCTGCTTCATGGCTCATTGGTTCTTTTGGCTTGGCAAGCGCCACCCTGATTGGTGACTTTCTGAGGCCATGTGACCCCTCCTTTGCGCCTCCCCCCTCTTTCAGTCAGGGATGATTAGTTGCATATCGAGCCATTTAATTTAGATGAGATGAAGGTATAGTTTTTCATTGTGGGTGCCATATATATATATATATATATATATATATATATATATATATATATATATATATATATATATATATATATATATATATGGCGAGAGAGAGACGGAGAGAGAGATGGAGATTTTTACTCTCTCTCTCCTCTCTCTCTCTCTCTCTCTCTCTCTCTCTCTCTCTCTCTCTCTCTCTCTCTCACTCTCTGTTTTGAAAATGGGACGTCGCCATGATTAAATGAGGGCCAATTTTTGTTCTTTAATATGAAAAAATAAACGGTGTCTCCGCTCGTCTGAAAATGAGCGTTTGAGTTGAAACGAAGCGAGTCCCGCCGTGACTAAAAAAAAATCTAACTAAGTTTACTATCTAAGTTTTATGAGACACCCGAAATGAAAATCACCCCCAAAAAAAAGCAGCGGCAGACATTTTAGCATTTTTTTTCTCCTCCAAAATGTCACTTTTGATCTGTCGATGATTTTTTTGTCTGTTGGCGTCCCGACTCGTTTGGGGATGCTTTCTTTTTTTTTTTTAATACGGAACATGGCGAGCATCTTGTTCTAATTACATCCAACCAAGCTCAAGAACCCCCCCCCACCCCCCATTCACCACACCCCTCCCCTTCCGGGCAGGGATCCACACGAAGCCAGACTCTGTCACACATGCATTCATCGGACACTTTGGATTGCAAAATTGTGCGACATTGTAAGAGGCCACTTGACCCCCAACCATCCTAGCCCCTCCCCCTTTGAGCTCGGAAGCCCTCGCCTTCATCTTGCTATCGTGTCCCATTTTGTGTCTTGGGACATTTCGGCTCAACCAAACCTGCTTGCGCTTCTTTCGTGGAAAGGGGGGGGGGGGGGCTGTTAATAATAATAATACATTTTATTTTAAGCGCCTTTCAAAGCTCTCAAGGACACTTTATATAGGTACTATCATAAATAAAATACAATCACAAATAAAATACAATTATAAATTGAAACAAGAGAAAGAGCTACACGGAAAATGCAATTTTAAATAGGTGGCTTTTGTGATGGGATTTGAAGGTGGTCTGGAAGAGGTGAGAGTGGAGCTGGAAGTACGCAACTTTTTCAAGGATTTTGGAAATAAAAGGAAGGCGAGAAATGGGGAGAAGGTTTTTGAAGTCATTGAGATCAGACCCAGGCTTTTTAAGAATTGGTGTGACAGTCGCCGTTTTGAGGGGGACAGGGACGATTCCTGAGGATAGCGAGGAGTGAATAATGGCTGAAATGAATGGAAGGAGAAATGGCAAGCAGGATTTGACCAGAACTGTTGGGAGGGGATTTAATGAATGTGACTTAAAAAAAAAAAACAACTACCCCAACACACACACAACCATACACACACACAGACTCCAATCTGAATGCCGTCTCCTCAAGATGGCCGCCGTAACTCCGATTTAACCCTGGTCTTCTGCCATGAACTTGGCTTTCCTGCCCACCATTCATGTCAAGTGGGCCCTGGCATTCATCCTGAGCTTTTTTATCTTTTTTTTTAAAGTGTGTTCACTTTGGATGGCGATGAAAGGAGGAAGGGGGGTGGGTGGGAACATGAGATCGCAAATCACTTAATGAGGGAAGACAGGCAACGCTTTTGTCCAGTTTGTTCTTTGCTTGTGTCCGGCCAAAGGCCTCTAACGGGCTCTGACACCTCGCTCCGCTGAAGACTCAAGTGTGTGTGTGAGCATGTGTGTGTGCATGAGAGAGAGTGTTTGTGAGTGTGCGTGTGTGTGTGTGTGTGTGTGTGTGTGTGCGTGTGTGTGTGTGTGTGTGTGCGTGTGTGTGTGTGTGTGTGTGTGTGTGTGTGTGTGTGTGTGTGTGTGTGTGTGTGTGTGTGTGTGTGTGTGTGTGTGTGTGTGTGTGTGTGAAATCGCCAAGCATCCCTCCAGCTGTCGGTTTCTCAGTCCGTCCAATTTATTGATTTTTTATTTTTTTGGTGCGCATCACAACATTAATACACATTTCCGAACGACACAGGCTTATTTGTTTGGTCTCACGGCAACACGAAGTGTTGTGATGGCGGCAAGGGTTAAGGTAAGGGGGGGTGTAAAGATGGACGCCGTCGCTCCCTGCGGGGGTTTGGCCTGTGGATGGCGTGCGAGCACGTGCTGATGAATGGTTTAAAAGAAAACAAATAAAGTGATACCTTGGCTTACGAACTAAATTAGTTCCCAGACAGAGTGTGTAAGGTGAAAAGTGTGTATCCCAAAAATTAATTTTCTATAGGAAAGCATTAAAAAGAGAATAATCCGTTCCCAGGTCTCCATAAAACATATAATTTTCTACTTGCTAATTTTCTAATCCTTAAAACTACACAGAATATATCTTATTTTATGTATAATAAATCTGATATGGTGCTATAATTAAAGAAATAAACTGTACTATATAATAAAGTTGTTTTATTTACCTTTGTGATGGTCGTTGATGGCTTGATGGAATGGAGTGGCCGGTGTCATCAGCATTAAACACTTGATGAGGAAGGTAGCCTTCCTCTTTCACCATCTTGAGGAATGATCCCTTGGAGGTGCTTTCTCTGCAATAATTTTACCTCGTTCCTCATCAATTGTGTTCTGTTTAGCTCGGTTGATAGCTTTTTGCATCAAGTGTACAGATGGCTTGTGCGGGTTGTTTGTGGATCCTCGTTGATTGGATATGTTAACCTTGCAGTCTAAATTCGGGCTTTGAACTATCAAAGTTGAAACGAGTCCAATTTTTTTTTTAATACGGAACATGGCGAGCATCTTGTTCTAATTACATCCAACCAAGCTCAAGAACCCCCCCCCCCCCCCCCATTCACCACCCCCCCCCCCCTTCCGGGCAGGGATCCACACGGAGCCAGACTCTGTCACACATGCATTCATCGGACACTTTGGATTGCAAAATTGTGCGACATTGTAAGAGGCCACTTGACCCCCAACCATCCTAGCCCCTCCCCCTTTGAGCTCGCCTTCATCTTGCTATCGTGTCCCATTTTGTGTCTTGGGACATTTCGGCTCAACCAAACCTGCTTGCGCTTCTTTCGTGGAAAAGGGGGGGGGGGCTGTTAATAATAATAATACATTTTATTTTAAGCGCCTTTCAAAGCTCTCAAGGACACTTTATATAGGTACTATCATAAATAAAATACAATCACAAATAAAATACAATTATAAATTGAAACAAGAGAAAGAGCTACACGGAAAATGCAATTTTAAATAGGTGGCTTTTGAGATGGGATTTGAAGGTGGTCTGGGAGAGGTGAGAGTGGAGCTGGCAGTACGCAACTTTTTCAAGGATTTTGGAAATAAAAGGAAGGCGAGAAATGGGGAGAAGGTTTTTGAAGTCATTGAGATCAGACCCAGGCTTTTTAAGAATTGGTGTGACAGTCGCCGTTTTGAGGGGGACAGGGACGATTCCTGAGGATAGCGAGGAGTGAATAATGGCTGAAATGAATGGAAGGAGAGATGGCAAGCAGGATTTGACCAGAACTGTTGGGAGGGGATTTAATGAATGTGACTTAAAAAAAAAAAACAACTACCCCAACACACACACAACCATACACACACACAGACTCCAATCTGAATGCCGTCTCCTCAAGATGGCCGCCGTAACTCCGATTTAACCCTGGTCTTCTGCCATGAACTTGGCTTTCCTGCCCACCATTCATGTCAAGTGGGCCCTGGCATTCATCCTGAGCTTTTTTATCTTTTTTTTTAAAGTGTGTTCACTTTGGATGGCGATGAAAGGAGGAAGGGGGGTGGGTGGGAACATGAGATCGCAAATCACTTAATGAGGGAAGACAGGCAACGCTTTTGTCCAGTTTGTTCTTTGCTTGTGTCCGGCCAAAGGCCTCTAACGGGCTCTGACACCTCGCTCCGCTGAAGACTCAAGTGTGTGTGTGAGCATGTGTGTGTGCATGAGAGAGAGTGTTTGTGAGTGTGCGTGCGTGTGTGTGTGTGTGTGTGTGTGTGTGTGTGTGTGCGTGCGTGTGTGTGTGTGTGTGTGTGTGTGTGTGCGTGTGTGTGTGTGTGCGTGTGTGTGTGTGTGTGTGTGTGTGTGTGTGTGTGCGTGTGCGTGTGTGTGCGTGTGTGTGTGTGTGTGCGTGTGTGTGTGTGTGTGTGTGTGTGTGCGTGTGTGAGTGTGCGTGTGTGTGTGTGCGTGTGTGTGTGTGTGTGTGCGTGTGTGAGTGTGTGTGTGTGTGTGCGTGTGTGTGTGTGTGTGTGTGTGTGTGTGTGTGTGTGTGTGTGTGTGTGTGTGTGTGTGTGTGTGTGTGTGTGTGTGTGTGTGTGTGTGTGTGTGTGTGTGTGTGTGTATGAAATCGCCAAGCATCCCTCCAGCTGTCGGTTTCTCAGTGCGTCCAATTTATTGATTTTTTTATTTTTTTGGTGCGCATCACATTAATACACATTTCCGAACGACACAGGCTTATTTGTTTGGTCTCACGGCAACACGAAGTGTTGTGATGGCGGCAAGGGTTAAGGTAAGGGGGGGTGTAAAGATGGACGCCGTCGCTCCCTGCGGGGGTTTGGCCTGTGGATGGCGTGCGAGCACGTGCTGATGAATGGTTTAAAAGAAAACAAATAAAGTGATACCTTGGCTTACGAACTAAATTAGTTCCCAGACAGAGTGTGTAAGGTGAAAAGTGTGTATCCCAAAAATTAATTTTCTATAGGAAAGCATTAAAAAGAGAATAATCCGTTCCCAGGTCTCCATAAAACATATAATTTTCTACTTGCTAATTTTCTAATCCTTAAAACTACACAGAATATATCTTATTTTATGTATAATAAATCTGATATGGTGCTATAATTAAAGAAATAAACTGTACTATATAATAAAGTTGTTTTATTTACCTTTGTGATGGTCGTTGATGGCTTGATGGAATGGAGTGGCCGGTGTCATCAGCATTAAACACTTGATGAGGAAGGTAGCCTTCCTCTTTCACCATCTTGAGGAATGATCCCTTGGAGGTGCTTTCTCTGCAATAATTTTACCTCGTTCCTCATCAATTGTGTTCTGTTTAGCTCGGTTGATAGCTTTTTGCATCAAGTGTACAGATGGCTTGTGCGGGTTGTTTGTGGATCCTCGTTGATTGGATATGTTAACCTTGCAGTCTAAATTCGGGCTTTGAACTATCAAAGTTGAAACGAGTCCAAAGTTGACTGTTTTTTATCCATTTTCTCACTCTCTCTCTGTCGTCTGTCTGTCTCTTTAAATTTTAAAACCCCGCTCACTGCTGCATTCTTGACCAATCACGTGGCTTTATCCGAAGACAGGGGGCAGGGAATAGAGGACAAAAAAAGTTCAGCTGCTAGTTCCTTGTTAGGAGAACGGGCTCGTTCGCGAACGACACATCACTCATTGTGGCGCTCCGTGTCTATCCTGAAAAATAGTTCGTATGGCAAGGTAAAATATTCATAAATTTAACGTTTGTAAACCGGAAAGTTCATTCATTGTTCATTCTTGGAAAATAATATGCAACAAATAGCTTTAAACTTTAATGAATGAATGATTTTTCCAGCAGATACTGCAAATTTAGATTTTTTTTCTTCGTCTTATTTTTCACTAAAATCTTCTATGTAATCACTATTTAACTCATTAAACGCCAGACGTGCAAAAATGTGTCCACTCCAGTGCCAGGGTTTTTGCCATTATCACTGGAATTGCAGGATTCCACAGAATATTGACTTTTTCAATGTAGTGTAAGAAATAATAATTATATTTCATTTCTAAGCGTCTTTCAAAACTATCAAGGTCACTTTACAGTCACAGGATAAGTTTTTTTTCTGTGGGTGAGCAGCAGCAGCCACACCCGCCAGTGTTCACTCAACCCGGAAGTAACTCAAATAGATAGAAAGCTAGGTAGCTGGGTAGCTAGGCAGCTAGCTAGCTAGATAGATGATAATAATTAGCTAGTTAGATAGCTAGCCAGCTAGCTATATTGCTATATAGTTAACAGATAGCTTGCTAGATAGCTTGCCACTATCTATTGTTCACATGTTTGGTATCCTCGGGACAGGGAGCCATCAATCCATAAATGTAGCCACCCTGAGCAAACCGCTGTTGCTATAAACGATGACACCATAACAACAATATTTGCGAGACCTGTTGTACGAAACCTTAGACTCTCTTCTTTCATCAAAAAAAAGAGTTAATTCCTAAGATATATGGCTCTTGAGCTATATGAGCTTGAAATGAGGGCAGCTGTCCAAAATAAAATGCAATACTGTACACCAATATTGGTTTATGTTGCGCTTCAACAGCAGCTGAAGCGCTAACAACAAAGTGCTAATATAGACAAAAGGGAAATGCTGCCATCTTGTGGAAAATAAAAAACATTGCCAGAGGCCACGTCATGCACTTTATTGGCACTCAAGCATGAAAAAAAAAATCCTGAACTAACTTAAAACGGCGTATACTTCCGCCTTCGTCAGAGGCGGAAGTATGCCGAAACATATTAGGTCATTGAACACCTCAAATACACTGTCTGTAAGAAATCTGTTTTAAAGGACAACCGACGTCTCTGGACAAGTTGTGTCCATAATTTGTAAAATGACTTCAAATGACTTCTACTGGGCATATTTTAATAAGAGTATATAGCTATATTTTACGTTTTAAGACTCGCGCTGAATAATTTAGGAAGTCTTGTTTTTGAGTTGGTGACGAGTCCTCACGTGACGATAGAAAAGGACCGTCTCCTGACGTAAAAAAGACGCATTTTACGTTTTTAATCTCCAGCAATGCAAAACGTCTTGGCATGACGTCACGAACTGGGGGCGGGACTTTCTGAAAATGCCCAATTCGCAGCTCAATTTTTTTCAGATTTAAGTCATTTTTATTGGTGTTTTGCATTTGAATAAAAATATCATACTGCGTGTTTTGGGTATTTTAGATGCTATACCTTTTTCTGATGTCAGTTAAAAAACAAAAAAGTGACGTCGGTTGCCCTTTAAGTTCGATATCAAGTAGCCAGGATGAACTTAATACAACTAAATCCTGAGCTAATTCGGGAATGGGGCGCTCCGTCATATTTTCAATTCCCGAATAAATTTGTGAAGAAGTTAAAACATAAATAAGTAAACACAGCACCAAAGTTGACATTAACACTCGGATTGGCGGTTTGGATTTCACACCGTCGCCTCTTTCCCATTTTTGGTCCGCTGCCATTTAACCTCGAACCAGATTTTCCTCCGTCCTCCCTTGAATATATATTTTTTTAATTTATTTTATAAACGATTGCCCCATCATACAAGTTTTGCCCGCTTAGGGCACCCTGGCACCAAATTGTCCCGGAGTGAACCGTTCAACGTAGCAGCTGCTAACAGTTACGGACGTAATTGCGCCTTGCTGCCTTGCCCTTTATAGCCAAGATTTATACGCCGTTCTCCATTTTAGCTTTGGCCACTACCGCTTCTTGGCTGCTAGACCTCAATGTTCTTTTCAGCGGGGGTGTAAGGGGTGCTGGGGGAGGTTTGGGGGGTTCCTTTTAGTGTTGTCTAAAACAAAAAGGAGCGCAATCAAGTTCCCATGCTAAATCACAGTCCCGTTAACATTTCCAGCCTCCTTTTCAATGCAAACCCGACAGCGGCACTGCATTAAAAAAGCGTCCTTGTAGTCGAGCAAACAACAGCGAGCACAAAAAGGAAATTTCACGTTGCATAATCAATCTGTCCATACTTTTGGCTGAAACACACTGAAAGGAATCCGATTCAAAGACTTAGTTTAATTTCTTGGAAACAAACAGTTCTGAGATTGTCATACACCATTCATTGAGGTTGCGCCCGACTAATAATAATAATAATAATAATAATAATAATAATAATAATAATAATACATGTCATTTATAAGCGTCTTTAAAAACTCCCAAGGTCACTTTACAGTCACACGATAAGGATATCTAATAGATTGCTAGCTAGATAGCTTGCGAGCCAGCTACAAAGCTAATAGATAGCAAATAGCAAATAAAGTGCTCGCTAGCACGCCAGATAACTTATTGGATAGCGCAAAATGTATAAAGAAGATAGAATAATAATACATAGC
Source organism: Hippocampus bargibanti (assembly GCF_051943395.1). Classification (NCBI taxonomy): domain Eukaryota; kingdom Metazoa; phylum Chordata; class Actinopteri; order Syngnathiformes; family Syngnathidae; genus Hippocampus; species Hippocampus bargibanti. Next base: position 1,385,983 of record NC_142751.1, read on the forward strand.
TAAGGCAGTAGATAGCTAGCTGGATAGCTAGCCAGCCAGCTAGGCCGCTAATAGCTAGCTAGATAGATAGCTAGACCGCTAAGAGCTAGCTTATAGCCATCTAATAGATAACTAACAGATAGCAAATAGGTAACTTGATCGCTAGCTCGACTGTCATAATTTATGATGTAACATGAATCCTAACCATGAAATGTTTTCAAAGTTTACTCACTTAGCTGGCTAGCCATTGGCTATCTGGCTATCTATTCACTATGTATTTGCTATCCATTAGCTCGCTAGCTAGCTATTAGCGCTCTAGCTGACTGGCTGTAAACTATCTAGATGGCGGCTTGCTGGATATCTATTCACTATTTATTTGTTATCCATTAGCTAGCTAGCTAGCTATTAGCTGTCTAGCGGACTTGCTGTAAACTGTCTAGCTGGCTAGCTGTGGGCTATATGGCTATCTATTAACTATTTAGTTGCTATCCAATAGCTAGCTGGCTAGCTTTCTATCTATTTGAGTTACTTTGGGTTTGAGTGAACGCTGGCGCGTGTGGCCGCCGCTTCTCACCCACAGAAAAACTTTATCCTGTGACTGTAAAGTGACATTGAAAGTTTTGAAAGGCGCTTCGAAATAAAATGTAATATTATTATTATTATAATACCTGTTTACATTTTATACTCTGGTGCGCCTTATACTTTGGAAAATACGGTAACTGCACAAAAAGTAGCATAACGGGTACTAATCCTAACCATGAGGGGGTGTCGGGGAGGTCTTATCTGTGGTCTTAGAGCTGCCGAGAAAATTATATTTCAAGTTGAGGTCAAATCGTTGACATTATATGACAATCGCTAGCTGGGTACCAAACGATGAATCCACCGACGTCAGATTCCCTGAAGGTTTCCAATTGAGAAAAACAAACGGCGACATCCCTACGTCATGATATCGCCGCCCCCACCGACGTATTTACGCCTGACCGGATGACACGACGAAAAGTGTATCGTATTTTGTTCGCACTCGACGTGGACTTGAAATGGCCAACTCGGATGAAACCATGAGAAACCTCACACATGAAAGGCGTCGTCTTGCCACCAAAGAAAATTCTCATGACATCGAATCACATCCCCCCCCAAAAAATGGAGTCCGGTCTCGTAGCAACGCAGCGGGTTATCTTGAGGGAGCGTAACCTTTGTGACATTGATAGGATTTTACTCAAAATGGGGTCAGCCAGAATAATACAACTGGACCGACTTCCTTTCACTCATTTTTTTCCGAGCTGGGCGGATGCAGAAATGACCGACGTGAATGTCGTCAGATCATATAGTCTTGGCTAATGAACCAGTTTTCCACACCCACTTCCTTTGAGTGCGGACGTGGTTTGTTATCGAGTGTAGTACTTTTGTTATTATGGGACCATGCCACAAAGAGGATACAGAAAGTGCTGAAGAATGAATGACTCTCTGTGTCTTTGTGTTGTCATATTATGTGTTATTTAGTTTTTTTTAATTACTTTGTTACTTCCGGGTTGAGTGAACGCTGGCGCTAGTGGCTGCCGCTGCTCTCCCACAGAAAAAAATATAGTAGTAGTCGTAGTAGTAGTAGTAGTAGTCGTAGTAGTCGTAGTAGTCGTAGTAGTAGTATTTGTCTCCATGGACCTTTTTGGAATGAGAAACACGAATGGGAAATAGGAAGGAAAGAAAAAAATATTGATAAATTGATTTTTGGCTTTTGGTTAGAAGTCCAAGATGGCGCCCAAATAGACAGTCTTGCTTTTTTTGTGGAACAGTCGCAGCTTTGAATTGAAGCGGATTTACGTAAGACAGAAGATGTGAGACAATCTCTTTTGGTCAATGGATGCTACAGCTTGGGTTTGCTATCAATATTTAGCTTGTAGCAGATGTGCACATTTCACTATGATGTCCCTGATCCACTGGTGAAAAGGAGGCTTTGATCCTCTCTTATCTAGAACTGCTTCATACAACAGAGGGCGCAGAAAGTGCCTACGATTGAATGACTGTCTGTGTCTTTGTGTTGTCATATTATTTTGTATTATATATTGTATGTATATATTTGAATTCAAGATGGTGTTGCGAGCGTGACTGCCTTTACAGCAGCTCTTGTATTTTGTTTTTATAATAATAATAATAGTAATAATAATAATAATAATAATAATAATAATAATAATAATAATAATAATAATAATACATTTCATGTCTAAGCGCCTTTCAAAACTCTCAAGGTCACTTTATAGTTTACAGGATAAGTTTTTTCCTGTGGGTGAGCAGTGGCAGCCACACGCGCCAGCGTTCACTCAACCCGGAATAACTCAAATAGATAGAAAGCTAGATAGCTAGGTAATAGCTATCTAATAGCTAGCCAGCTAGATAGCTAGCCAGATAGTCAGAAAGCTAGCCAGCTAGCCAATAGCTAGCTAACAGATAGCTATATATTGCAAAAGCAATTAATTGGTAATGGAATGAACCAAATTACTAATCAAAAATGAGGCACTGCTTTTTTGAATACCTGGTGGCAAATCATTTGCAATCGCATTGAATCTGAAGTGTGGAATTCACCAACACCAATTACAACTATGTCCAGTTTCAGTTTGTTGTTAGCTGATTTTTTTGGGAAGCCTACACATCATCAAGAAAATGAGTTTTTCTACTTCTTCCTTTCCTTTCCTCTTCCTTTCATCAGTTTGCTGCTGCTAAATGTAAATTACTCCACTGCGAGACTAATACAGGCTAATTCAATGCAACCCAATTCTTGTTCCCACCAACCATAGATTGCCTAATCAACACTTCTTTTTAATTCATGTTGCTGAACTGGAGGCCAAATTCAGGCCGCAAAGGCAACAAGTCACTTTTTCCCTCCTTCGTGCTTCGTTTTTCTGTCGTTCTGACAGAATGTCTTCATGTCACGCCAAACATGTGATTCCCCTTAACCGCTGCCTTGTCGCATCCCATCGCGGCGGTCCCCTCTGTGGCCTAAAGCGGCGGCGCCGAGAGTCGACAACAAGATGCTAAAAACATACAGTCTGATCTTTAAAGACACAAGGTTAGCCGATCCAACTACATTGATACCCCCACTCACGAACTTAAAAAAAAGTTTATTTTCTATAAGAAACCATTGAATGAGAATAATCCGTTCCCATGTCCCCATAAAACAATTATCTCTTAAATAAGCCTTAAAACTGCACAAAATAGACCTTATTTTATGTATAATAAATATGCTATTTCATTATAGTTAAATAAACTGTAATAAAGTGGTTTTATTTGCCATTGTGATGGACGTTGATGTAGTTGCCTCTTCGATCATACCCGAGTGAAGTTGCTGTGCTTTCTCTGTGATAATACCCTCACTCACAATGTCCCCTGCTAGCTGCTTTTCGTTAATCGAAATCAACAGAAGTTTTTCAACCTCTTCTATTGCCTGAGACCGTTGCAGAAATACCCATAGCTACATGCAGCAATGGTCGACTTAGCGTACTAGTGCTGGGACTCTAAGTCACACAAACGCACACCTCATTGGTGTTTTTCAATGATCTCCTTCTTCTGCTCGACCGCCATTTTGTTTTGTGCTTAACACTAGCCTGTAGTGGGGTCTTTTTCGGTCCCATAATAGTAAAAGCACTCCACTTGATAACAAACCACGTCTGCACTCAAAGGAGGTGCCGAAAACCAGTCCGCCAGCCACCGTGGTGCCGTGTCGTTTGGTTCGTCCGCAGAAAACTAGTTTGTATGCCGAGACTATATGCTTGCGAATTGAATGTTCGTGAGTCGAAAAAATTGTGAGCTAAAGCGTTGTTAGGCCGAGGTATCATTGTATTAAAAAAATATATATTGTATGAAAATGTGTAGTTCAAACCACCGTCAATTTTCAATTTCACATTTGGGGCATGCGGCTAATGCTTGTTGCGCTAATGCTAGCAGGCATGATTATATTTATCGTATCAGCTATACAAAAAATAACAATAATAAAAATCTGGTTTAGAATAACGCTTGTATTAATAATTGAATATTCAGCGCACAAAATTATCCTTCCAAAACATTGAAAAACAAAATTGAATTATTGAGTAGCTCGAATCGAGAAACTTTCTCCGTCACCACATGGCACCATCGCATCCAAGCCACAGCGTGACAGCCCATAATTCTGTTTCATCGGCTCATTTTCTGCCAACCTCCATCGGGTTGAGCCAAGAGCACATTTACGTAACGCCGTTCCTTTCTATTGTCGTGTGATAAACGATAAAACGAGTAAAATAAAATGAGTCATGCCGAATGAAAACTAACGGCATTTCTGCATATGTGTGTTTATTTATTGTATTGTATTGTATTTTGTGTACATCAGCCCCCATTTCAAGCTCAGATAACTCCAGACCCATATAACTTAGGAATTAACCATTTTTTCTGATGACAGAAGATAATACAGTATAAGGTTTCGTATGCTGAATTGAATGTTTATGTAGTCCTAAAACTCAATATTTTGTGCGTCCTGCAGTTTGAGAAAAAAAAAATGACACAAACCCTGACACTGGATGAACACATTTTTGCACATCGTCTGCCAGTCAATGAGTTAAAAAAACATTATTATTAGACACATTGAGCATAATCTGATCCAGATATCAAAACAAAACATAGATCACATAACCATCTCAATCAAACATTTTACATTTCTTGCTGATGCAATGTCCTGTTGACTGTGCCATATGAGAAAGAAAAGACAAATAAATAATGAGATAAAAGAAAAGAAAAAAACAATACTAATAAAAATAATAAATAACAGTAATTTTAATAATTGCAATAATGTATTTATTTTATAATAATATTAATTTTTTTTAAATGGATTTTCTATTGAGGTTAATAAGAATTTGCATGGCAAACAACAATGACTCATTCACAAGAAAATTGTCCAAAAAAATGATTATTTTTGATTGCCACAGTGTCTGAAATAACGTATGCCCGGACACCCGGGCCATGCAACTTTTACGTCGGGCGTACAACTTACAAAACGTCTCCGCCCTGATGTCCAACGACTTTTTCAAGAAAAAAAGAAAAAAAAAACGAAATATTTTTTTTCAAATCAAACGTTTGCTTTATTCAATAAAGCATACATTTGAACGAAGATTTCGAAATCTTAATAAATTATTCCGATTTTGAAATCTTCATTTGGTTTGGAAATTTCGGAATTTCGCTTCGTTTGGCAATTTGCATACTTGGCACGGCAGCCAATCAGAAGCCTGCTTTGTGCTTTGGGACTTTCCCGAGCGTTATAAGGTCATGCATTTGCATATCAGTTTCCAAAGTAGATGCACAGACCCTCAGCCCCAGAAGAGAGATTCAAAAGAAACTAACACAATTTATCACACTAAAAAACGTAAACGTACATTATTCCGTGACTGAAAAGTGTCCTTGAGAGTTTTGAAAGGCGCTTAGAAATTAATGTATCATTATTATTATTAAAAGCATCGTGGAAAGAGGAATTCACGTGGCTTGTAGCAGACGACGCAACTCAAACATTGCATTGTGCAACATGACGAACAGAAGGGAAAAGCCGAAAGGAAAAGAAGAAGAACATGACGAACAGTGTATGGACAAATGACAACTAGTGCAAAATCATCAGCAAGGGATATTTACCATAAATTAAGCAAGGGATCATTTGTGGTAGGTACATCCTTAATAAAAAAAAAAATCCTTAATACTTTGCAACAATTGTTTTTGCAATTAGTCGTCTTATTGTGTTTCAAGTTGTGAAAAACGGGGCAGGCATCTTTATGGCTGGGCAGGCAACTTTTCAGAGTTTTCTGCCCTGGTATCCTCTACCTTTTTGTCATGAGACACTGGATTGGCAGTTTGCATCGTTTGCTAATCCGATCGCGAACTCTCACAAATGGTGTTTCCTGCTTCTTTTCTTATGTGCCTTGATGTTAACCGGACTTCACCCCCCCCCCCCCATTTGACCCTCCATTCTTCAGCCTTCCACAAAAGCTTCAGACGTTGCTCATAGGATCGTCACCCAACAGCCTCCCCTTGCCCTCCTTCACGCTCTCCCCCGCCCAAGTTGCCATTGTCTAAATGTCAGCCTACTAACAAACCACTCGTTCATACCGAGCCGGAACAAAACACGGCATCGTCTATTCACACTGCGATTGTCACACACTTGAACGAACGGTACTACCCAAAAAAAAAAAAAGAAAAAAATACAGAGCTTGTCTCTTTTCTATTTCATCATAAGGGGGTGGGAGAGGATTGGACCTTGTCACCCGGGCTCAAAAAGGCTAACATAGCAAACGTGACATGCTAGCTAACTTCTGCCCGGTCATTTGCAAGTGGAGGCCCAGAAAAGGCCCATTGTGGCCTGGCTCGTGTGGCTAATTAGTGTGAGTACAGCCCTTTCACTCATCCATTGATCTCGCTTTGTCCTGGTGAATAAAAATGTTTGACCCTGCAAAGTGTCGTTGGAGTTTGTCGGGTTTTGACAGTTGATCGCGATTTCATTTCAAGACGGAAACACAGGATAAGAATACTCTTTGCAGCTTTTTTATGCTAATTGCTAATTCAGCTACGCTGTCATAGCCACTCTCGCGGCGCCATCAAGTCAAAAGAACAAAATAATGTTGCATGGAGCAGTTCTAGATGAAAAAGGAGGGGATCAAAGCGTCCTTTTCACAAGTGGATAAGGGACGTCATGGTGAAATGTGCACGTCTGCTACAAGCTAAATATTGATAGCAAACACGAAGCTGTAGCATCCATTGACGAAAAGAGACTGTCTCCCATCTCCTGGTCCATGTAAATCCGCTTCGATTCCAAGCCGCGACAGTCTCAGGATGTAATAATAATAATAATAATAATAATAATAATAATAATAATAAATAATAATAATACATTTATTTTATAAGCGCCTTTCAAAACTCTCAATCAATTTACAGTCACAGGATAAGTTTTTTCTGTGGGTGAGCACCGGCAGCCACACACGCCAGCGTTCAGTCAACCCGGAAAACCTCAAATAGATAGAAAGCGAGCCAGCCATCCAGTGGCTAGCTAATAGATAGCTATCTAGCCTTCCATCTATTTGAGCTATTCAACTAGCTAATATTTAAGCTATCCATCCAGCTAATAGCTAACTAATAGCTATCTAATAGTTAACTAGATAGATAATAGCTTCTAGCTAGCTAGCCAGTCAGATAGCATATAGATAGGAAATAGATAGCTAGATAGGTAGCCAGCACCCCGTCCCCATGTTTGAAATTCAAAACAATAAGATGTGAGCATGTGCGAAAGCAGTGTCTGAAACTTATGACAAAAAGTTAGTGGACACCAGGGCAGACACCTCTGAAAAGTTGCCTACCCGGCCATGAAGTTGCCTGCCCCATTTTTCACAACTTGAAACAAAATAAGACGATTAATCGCAAAAAAAACAACATTGTTGTCAGGTAATAAGGATTTTTTTTAATTAAGGATGTACCTGTTGGATTATTTTTATCGTTCGCCCTTGGTGCATTGCTTCGACGGGTGTTGATGGAGATCGATGGTTAAATCATCAGGGAGCCAGGTCTGGAAGAGAAAGTTGATTTAATTTGGGAGAGCGCGGAGCATCGCAGTGTCGGCCGCGGAGGGAGCAAGGAGAGTGAGAGAGAAAACAACGGGCTGCAGGAGTATTTATACGGCGCATAGTATATGACGCGACAGGATGTGACGTAATGAAAATGCGACACCATGTAAAGGAAGGCAGGATATGACGTATGAGGAAGTTCAAAATGTAAACAAAGATTACGGAGCGATGTTTAGAGATGTTTGTATGGCGAATTACCCCAACAGTACCTACCACAAATGCCCCCTTGCTTAATTGATCGTAAATATCCCTTACTGATGATTTTCCTGCAATTGTCATTTGTCCATACATTATTCGTCATGTTGCACAATGCAATGTTTCCGTTGCGTCGTCTGCTACAAGCCACATGAACTCCTCTTTCCACGATGCTTTTAATAATAATAATAATAATAATAATAATAATAATAATAATAATAATAATAATAATAATAATAATAATAATAATAATAATAATACATTAATTTCTAAGCACCTTTCAAAACTCTCAAGGACACTTTACAGGCACAGAATAATGTACGTTTAGGTTTTGTAACGTCTTAAATTTTGTTAGCTTCTTTTGAATCTTTCTTCTGGGGCTGAGGTTCCGTGCATCTACTTTGGAAAATGATATGCAAATGCACAACCTTATAACACTCGGGAAAGTCCGGAAGCATGAAGCAGGCTTGTGATTGGCTGCCGTGCCGAGGATGAAAATTGACAAACGACCCGAAATTCCAAAATTTACAAACCGAACGAAGATTTCAAAATTGAAATAATTTATTCCGATTTCGAAATCTTTTTCAAATCTTTGTTGATTTGAAAAAAAAATAAAAAATAAAATAAATAAATAAATAAATAAATATATATATATATATATATATATATATATATATATATATATATATATATATATATATATATATATATATATATATATATATATATATATATATATATATATATATATATATAGGGCGGCCCGGTAGCCGAGTGGTTAGCACACCCGTCCCGGTCCGGCCTCCCTGTGTGGAGTTTGCCTGTTCTCCCGGGACCCGCGTGGGTTTTCTCCGGGTCCTCCGGTTTCCTCCCACACTCCAAAAACATGCATGGCAGGCAGATTGACTACTCCATATTGTCCCTCGGTGTGAGTGTGAGAGTGACTGTTGAGATGAGATATATATATGTATATATATTTTTTCTTTTTCTTGAAGAAGTTGTCAGCCACCTGGCCGGAGACGTTTTGTAAATTGTACGCCTGATGTAAAAGTTGCACGCCCCGGGCGTCTGGGCAGACATTATTTCAGACACTGGTTAAAGTGTGGTTCTCTAGTGAGAGTGCTTCAGAAAAATAAATGGATGAATTATGACGGTTGTCTGTAGTCGTGTCGGATTCCTCCGCCGAGCCTGTCGCTCGCTCAATAATCCAAAATCGATGGAATAGCTCATGTTCTTCAGATAAGGTTTCGTCCCAAATAAACAGAGAAGCCCTCTGCGTCTCAGCCGAAGGCCCAAAGCCATCTGTGCCACATTCCTTTCACATTCAGATGAGTCGAGAGAGAAGGCGGCTAACCCCCCGACGCGATGCGTTCACAGCGTTGGGATCTCTGTTAGGTTGCGCGTGGCCTCGGTCGCGCTGGTTATTGATTCATTGGAGAACACGTTCATCAAAATCGGGGCACGGGCCAGTGTTACAGGACAACCGACACCATTTTTTTTGTTTCTAACTGACATCAGAAAAACGTTTTATAGCATGTAAAATACCCAAAACACGTAGCCTGATATTTTTAGTCAAACGCAAAACACCAATAAAAATGACTTAAAGTTGCCCAAAACTGCCACTAATGAGCTCAAAACTGAAGAGATTCAGAAAGTCCCGCCCCCTTGTTTGTGACGTCACTATGGATCCCACACTGCCTTGCTCCAGAATCAAAACAATGGCTTCAAAGAGTTCAGATTCTGAGAAGATGCTTTCTTGTTATAACTATGATTCAAATCGTTCTGAAGAAGAAAGCATAAATGTTTGCAATCGACTAAAAAAGTCCTTCCGTATCAATTCGAGCCGTCTGCAAGTGATGAAACCGGTGCACATCTGGATTCCGATGTAGCGCCCAGAAAATGCACAAGATGGCGCACAAGATGCGTTTCGTACAGTATATGAAGCCGCTTATCAGAGGTAGAAAACTGAGGGGTGTGTTTTACGCACACACACAAAAGAGACAGCGGCACAATTCGAACAAGCACACGAACATCAGATGTTGAGACGAAAGAGAACGCTCCGACAGCGCTACAGAGTAAAAAAATGACACGGTGGAAAGTGGATGTTTGTCCGATCTGTTTGCTCTACTAATATGATTGCTCTCTTTCATCAGGTGAGCCTACAGTTAGGATGCAGTGTAGACATGCATCAAAACTTCCTCTATCCAAGCCCCGAATCGCTAACTCTGGTTAGCTTCCTCATTCGCATCCGCTGGTGCTCGACTGCTCTGCTCCTGGGAATTTGTGTAAAGTTACACCTTCTTTATGCGTGTTACCGCAATTGGCTGCGACACACAACGATTAACCATCGCGTTATTTATGCAGTTTTGCTTCTAAATTTGCGATCAACACAGTGTTTTCAGACGGAAAAAAGTACCCAAAATGCATTGTGTGTCGCTTTCTCGGTCAGGGGCGTTCCGAATAAGACATCATTTTGGGCGTCGTCATCAACTCGAAAACAAGACTTCATGAATATTCAGTGCGAGTCTTTATACATTTAAAACTATCCATAACCTTGCCCCCCCAAACTTATCTGCCCTTCTTCAAATTTCTATTCCCTCTCGTTTTCTCAGATCCTCTTCCTCCCTCCACCACTGTGTGCCCCCCCTGCCCGTCTCAGCACGATGGATGACAGAGCCGGCAGCTGCTCTGCCCCCAAACTTTGGAACTGACTTCCTCCCAACATTTGTAACATCAATTCTCTTCCCACCTTCAAGTCCCATCTCAAAACCCACCTATTTAAATTGCATTATCTGCGTAGCTCTCGCATAGCCTTTTCTGGATGGAACTGTTCAATAAACGCCTGCACATCAACTCCTGAATGGCCTGCTTCTGCTCCTCCTCTTGAAGGCAAATCAAATCTGTGTTGAAGACCTCATTATCATCAGCAACAAGCTCCTCGATGTTATCTGCATCCATCCTGGCAGAGATTTTATTACCACAAAAGGCGCAAGTCCGATGATTCCATAGACGCGGAAGAAAAACGCGACAAAAGACGGCGGGCAGGGCGATCCGTCCAACACATTCGCGATCCCTTAAAGCACCAAACTCACGCGATCGCGGCTAATAATCACGGGCAAAGCAAACTCTTGAACTTGCCAGCACAAGACATATCGAGGCGCGAGGCGTCGTAATCATGTCACTAGTGAGGTGACAGCGACTCGTTGAAATGTCCCAGTATCGTTGATGAGGGGATCAACACGCACACCACACACATTTGCGATCCCGGAAACCACCAAACTTACGCGATCGCGGCTTACAATCACCTCGGGCAAAGCCAACTCTTGGACCTGCCAGCACAAGACACAGCGAGGAGCGAGGCGTCGTAATCATGTCACTGGTGAGGTGACAGCGACTCGTTGAAATGAAATGAAATTGAAGCGTCTTCTTCGCTGGCGGAGGTCGTGACCTGCGGCTCCACCCCAGCTGTCAACTCGCACGTGAAAATTTCGGTGTCATTAGTCACGTGAAAGCATCGACTAAATAACGCTTGTGTAAAGCTTTTAGGCGAAGGATGGTAGCAATGGTGGACGATACCGGGCTCTTTATTTGTAGCTGGTCGTAGAGAGTTACTCTCAGGGAAGTGGCACACAACGTGAGATATGTGTCAGGCTGAGATTCACATGACAGCTGCGGTGTGCGCATGTGACGCCACAAACGCAAACCTCGTTCGTGTTTCTCAATGATCTCCTTCTTCTCCTCGACGGTGATTATTAGGGGATCATCTTGCATTGATTTCCTAATAGTAAAATTATCTGCAAAAAGCTCCTCGGTGGCAATCGACGTGTGAATTCAGAGAGAGGGGGTGTGGTTGTGCGCCATCTTGTGCATTTTCTGGGAGCAACATTGGAGTCCAAACGTCTCAAAATGATACGGAAGGATTTCTTTAATCGATTGCAAACATTTATGCTTTCCTCTTCAGAACTATTTGAATCATATTCCTAACTGGATAACAAGAAACAACAAGAAAGAATCTTCTCTGAATCTGAAGCCATTGTTTTGATTCTTGAGCAAGGCAAGACGTCATAGCGTGACGTCACGAACAAGGGGGCGGGACCTTCTGAAACTCGCCATTTCCGAGGTCATTTTGAAGTAGTTTTGGGACACTAAGTCATTTTTATTGGTGTTTTGCATTTGACTAAAAATATCAGCCTGCGTGTTTTGGGTGTTTTAGATGCTATAAAACGTTTTTCTGATGTCAGTTAGGAAACAAAAAAATGGTGTCGGTTATCCTTTAAAATGTAATGGATTGTTATTATTATTATTATTATTATTATTATTATTATTATTATTATTATTACGTAAAATATAGCTAAATGCGTTGGAATCGTTGTCAAATGCGCTCAGTAGAAGTCATTTGAAGTGATTTTACAAATTATAGACGCAACTTGTCCGGGTGTCGGCTGTCCTTTAAGGCAAAAAGATTCGCATGCGGATGGCGACGGGCCAAGCGCCGACAGACTGAGCGGTCGTTACTTGGAAGTAGACAGCGGAAAAAAATGTCAGAGGGAAACCCAGACCTCGCGGGAGTTTTTTCGTTTTTCGTCTTGAGCTGTGTTTGACATTAAGACCAACATAAAAGTCCACAAGGTCCATTTTAATATTTGAACTCCTCGCGGTGGTTTGGGGAACGTACAGTAGAGCCGATGAGCTTTGCAGACGGCGGCAATAATTAAATTCCTCAGGTAGCGTGACGTTGCGGGTTCCCACACATAAACACGGTGTGAATGCACAGACCACGTCAACACATCTGTCACATCCAGCACAAAAAAAATCCAAAGAAGCCACCATTTATTTTATTTTTTTATCCATTATACATCGAGTTAAATCCAAACGGATTCTTAAAGGACAACCGACATCACTTTTTTTGTTTCCTAACTGACATCAGAAAAACGTTTATAGCATCTAAAATACTACTCATGCTTTAACAGTATATCTGCGACCAAATCCATTTCTTCTCCTTCTTTAGCCATTGTCGGTTGACAAAACCGCTATTAAATCAACACAAAACTATATTTGCGTATGCAGCTCACTACCGATAAAGTGTGCTAGCTTTTGCCACTATGCTTTTGTTACAAGTGACTAGTGATCAGAGCAGTTTTCGCAAAATATGATTGGCTCTTGACTAGCCATCGGTTCGCGAAAACTCTGACGTTGACCAGCGCCTTCAAGAAGGCGTTGATACCCCTTTTGGGTTGCTAACTCGAAATCTGATTGGTTAAAGCAACAGTTTGACCGACCCATTTGATTTGTGAGACTAATAAAGGCAAATCCAATGCGATACTCCAGGGCCTGCAAAACTTATTGTGAAGGTGTCCAGGTCGATTTATGTATCTAGCTAGCTACTATTCGCTACAGTATTAGCTATCTAGCTATCTACGTATTCGCTATCTATTAGCTATCTAGTTGGTTAGCTATCGATCTATTAGCTATATAGCTATCTATCTATCCAGCTATTCACTATCTACAGTATTGGCTTTCTAGCTATCTACGTATTCGCTATCTCGCTGGCTATCTATCTATCTAATAGCTATATAGCTATCTATATATTAGCTATAAAACTATCTATCTGACTTGCTATTCACTATTGACAATATTGGCTATCTAGCTCTCTACGTATACGTTATTTATTAGCTATCTAGCTGGCTAGCTAGCTCGCTATTACCTATATAGCCAGCTCGCTTTCTATTTATTTGAGTTATTTCCGGGTTGAGTGAACACTGGCGGGTGTGGCTGCCGCTGCTCACCCACAGAAAAACTGATCTTGTGACTGTAAAGTGACCTTGACAGGTTTGAAAGGCACTTAGAGATCAAATGGATTATTCGATGAAAAGGTTTCTTCAGCCGTCATCTGTACTTCTTTGAAGGTGTCGGACGTTTCGCTTCTTTCCCCAGAAACTTTGTCAGCAAACTAAAGTCTTACTGGGATAAGAAGCGAAACGTCCGACACCTTCAAAGAAGTACAGATGACGGCTGAAGAAACCTTTTCATCGATGGACCACTCCTGTACGACTGAGAGCTTACACAGACAAATTGATTATTCTTATTATAATTAGTTCTGACCCGGGTCACAAATGATGGCTGAAATGTGATTGGTTAAATGCTTAAATACAAAAACACACATCTGGAAGCAGCGCAACAGGGGAAAAGTCATGAAAGGAAGCTGAAAGACAATTTGGAATTATTTCATCAGGACATGGACAAAATGCCATTCACATCATTCTGTGATTCAGATATTTTGAGGCCAGCAGAGAAGGCTTTGCAGGCATTGACGGTCCGCCACTGGTATAGACGGGGTCGTGCGTGGAATTTATTTAGCAAGTAAATCCCCAGCAGGCGAGGGCCGAGTTGTACAATGTGGCAACGTGTCAGGAGTTCCTGATCTGTGTTTGAGGAAGGGGATTACGAGGGATGACAGACCGACATCCCAACGCAACATGAAGAAGGAAAGAAGCCGGAAAGAGCGGTGAATCCGTTTTCTATGAGCAGATGCTCTAACCCGCCTGTAACATTAAGCTAGCTTTGATCCTAACCGCCTTTCTACACCGTACGTTCTAATGAAAGGGAACCCCAAGACCCTTCCTCGGATTTTGATTGTCTTTGGTGCCCCCCCCCCCCCCCCCCACACTCACACACACACTACCCCGGTGATTTTTTTTCTCAATCACTCGCTGCCCCAAGCCCAAAGTTGGGGAACAGATGAGAAACAAATGGTGTTTGTCTGGCACCTAACACACAGGAAGGAGATACAGTGACACCTTGGCTTACGAACTTAATTGGTTCCCAGACAGAGTGTGTAAGGCGAAAAGTGTGTATCCCAAAAATTAATTTCCCATAAGAAACCATTAAAATGAGAATGATCCATTCCCAATTCCCCATAAAACATAATTTTATATGTTCTAATATATAATTTTCTAAGCCTTAAAACGACACAAAATATACCATATTTTATGTATAATAAATGTGCTATGGTATTATAAGTAAATAAATAATCTATAATGTATAATAAAGTCATTTAATTTACCTTTGTGATGGTTGTTGACGGCTTGATGGAATGGAGTGGCCGGTTTCATCAGCATTAAACACTTGATGAGGAATGTAGCCTTCTTCTTTTGCCATCTTGAGAAATGATCCCTTGATTTTAACCTTGCAGTCTACACTTTTTCTTTGGACTATCAAAGTTGAAACGAGTCCAAATGTCACTGTTTTCTATCCATTTTCTCACTCTCTCTCTCTCTATTCTGCCTGTCTCTTTAATGTTTACTGCTGCGTTCTTGACAAATTACGTGGCTTTAACCAAAAACTTGGGGCGGGAAATAGGGGACAAAAACAAGTCGGCTGACATTTTGTTGTTTGCAGAACGGCCTCACTCTCTCTCTGTCTATCAATTTAATGTTTGCAGCTCTGTGTTTCTGTAACCCCCCACCCTCACTGCTGCATTCTTGACCAATTACGTGGCTTTAACCGAAGACTGGGAGTTGGGAATAGAGGACAAAAACAATTTAGCTGCCATTTTCTTGTTCGGAGAACGGGCTTGTTCGTGAACGACACATCACTCATTGTGGCACTTCGTGTGTATCCCGAAAAATAGTTTGTATGCCAAGCTTACATTTTCAAAAATTTAACATTCGTCAACCGAAAAGTTTGTAAGCCAAGGCGTTTGTAAACCGAGGTATCACTGTGGGTTTTTATCAGACCTCAGTGTTAACTGGCGAACAATAATTTTTCTTATGAGGCTTTTGGATGGTAGATAAGCCAGCCCCCCCACCCCCTTTACCCTTGTGCGGAGGAGTGGAGAGCAATTTAGCTGTGAAAGCTTGTAGCAGACGTGTACGTTCCACCATGATGTCTCTGATCCACTGGTGAAAAGGAGGCTTTCATCCTCTCCTCTTTCCTCTAGAACAGGGGTCGGGAACCTATGGCTCGCAAGCCATATATGGCTCTTTTGATGATTGCATATGGCTCGCCGATAAATATTACATACAGTAAAGTCTCGTTATATCGATATTCAAGGGAGTCCGAAAAAATATCGATATAACCGGGACTATCGATATATCCGATATCGATATAACGAGACTTTACTGTATTATAATACAGATTGTCGTTTTTGTCATCGTTCATTTCCCGTTGGGGCGGCTGACCTAGAATGGCCGAAAGCGCCATGTTGATTGGATGATAGTGGCCGTCATGTTGAAATAGGTAAACGCCCCTTTAAACGAGCCCAACTCGTGCGTGAATGCACCGGAGCATTAGAGGAGAGAAAATGTTCTGATTCTAATTTGCAATGAAACAATACCATCGATGAAACAGTCGAATGTCAGTGACATTTTAACAAGCCCCATGTTAACGTTAGCATCAACATACTTCTGCGAGAAGTAGATTGCAGATAGCAAGTGTGGAAGCTTATGAGCCGTGTGCAGGCGAGCTAGCAGTAACTTCGCCTCTGGACCGGCAAATTGAATTTCATTCCGATTGTTTTCCTGGATTTTTACCAAACACGAGGAACGGAAAACCATCCATGTTAACGGTGAGTACTATCACAAAGTTATTTTAAATAATACATTATGATATTTTGTTGAAAAGTAGCCGCGCATGCGCGTGCGCGTGCGTGTGCGCGCGCGTGTGTGTGCGCGCGTGTGTGCGTGCGCGTGAGCGTGTGTGTGCGCGCGCGTGTGCGTGCGCGCGCGAGCGTTTGTATGTGCGCGCGCGCACGCGAGCGTTTGTATGTGTGCGCGCGCGTGCGTGTGGCTCTCGCTGAAAAATATTTCTAAATATTTTACTTTTATGGCTCTCTTAGTCAAAAAGGTTCCCGACCCCTGCTCTCAAACTACTTCATGTAATAAAGTGTTTGTCTTGTATTCAAGACGTTGAGATGTTTTTATGTTCCTGTAAGTTGAGATGTTTTTATGTTCCTGTTGTGTTTATTATTTTGCTTTGTGTTGACTATTATGTGAAGCGCTTTGTTGTAGCTGTTGTGAAATAATAATAATAATATTAATACATTACATTTTATGCTATATGAATTCGAATGTACTGTATTGTATTGGATGTTTTATTTCTGTGTTCATTTGTCTTGTTTTTATAGCTAATAGCTACCGAGATAGATAGCTAGCTAGAAGGATGGTTATATAACTAATGGATAACTAGCTTGATAGCTAATGGATGGCTGATAGATAGCTATCGCGATAGATAGCTAGCTAGAAGGATGGTTATATAGCTAATGGATAACTAGCTTGATAGCTAATGGAAGGCTGATAGATAGCTATTGCGATAGATAGCTAGCTAGAAGGATGGCTATATAGCTAGAGGATAGCTAGCTAGATAGCTGGCTGGCTGTCTCAAAAAGTCAAAGTCAAAAGTCAAAAGTCAAAGTCAGAGTCAGCTAAAAAAGACATACAATTTATAACAGACAATACATGTAATTTCTGGTAGTGACGTATATAAAGTGATGTAATGTAGTAATGCAAAAACAAACAACAACAAAGGGTTGAAGTGAGGTCTTGCAGAAAAAATGAGAAAGAACAAAAAAATAGAGTTCAGGATGATAGTACAGCATGTAGCGTGTACTCAGAGTTCGGTCAGTGTGGCAGTGGGAAGGGAGCTGGGAGGGAGTTGAGTCTCCGGACTGCCTGGTGGCAGAAACTGTCCTTGAGCCTGCTGGTCTTGGCTCGGAGACTCCGCAGTCTCCGACCCGATGGCAGCAGGCTGAAGAGGCTGTGGGAGGGGTGGGTGGGATCGCCAACGATCCTGATGGCTCTGCGGGTGAGGCGGGTGTTGTAAATGTCCTGAAGACACCGATGATCTTCTCAGCTGTCCTCACGATGCGCTGCAGAGTCTTACGGCAGGACACGGTGCAGGCGCCGTACCACACGGTGATACAGCTGGTCAGGATGCTCTCTATGGTACTGCGGTAGAAGGAGGTTGTGATGGGGGTCGGGGCTCCAACTCTTTTGAGCTTGCGGAGGAAGTACAGGCGCTGGTGGGATCTCTTGGCCATTGATGCCTTGTTGTGGCTCCAGGACAGGTCTTCGGATATGTGCACTCCCAGGAACTTGGTGCTGCTCACTCTCTCTACCGCAGCACCGTCAATGGTTCGTGGAGCATGCTGGGGGCGCACTCTCCTGAAGTCCACAACCATCTCCTTCGTCTTCTCCACATTCAGAAGGATATTGTTGTCCTTGCATCGCGTGGCAAGGCGGCTGATCTCGTCCCTGTAGGCTGTCTCCTCATCATTGTTGATGAAGTACAAATTGGACATGTGGCTTGGAGCTGGGATTGAACCCAGAACCTTTGCATCGGGAGTCCATCGGCTTAATCAGTCAGCCATGGGCACATGGTCGCTATCTATTGGCGATCTATTGGCTAACTAGCAAGCTTTCTACTATTTGAGTTACTTCCGGGTTGAGTGAACGCTGGCTCGTGTGGTTGCCACTGCTCACCCGCAGAGAAAAAAAAATATTTTCCTGTGACTGTAAAGTGACATTGAGAGTTTTGAAAGGCGCTTATAAATGAAATGTATTATTATTATTAGCTCAACTGTCACAAAAATGGAACGTGGGGTGGGGGCTTGGCATTTGGGTGACTTTTACTTGAATGGAAACAGAAGTTGGCACTTAAATTATGGAGGTTTCAGCAAGTTTCGAGGAAGATGAAAGGTACTAAACTATATTCGTAATGCTCTATTACTTAAAAACACACCAAAAAATAATTTTTGCAATATTTGAGTCTCTGCAGGGTTGTAATTTTGCGAACAAACCATTCAATCCACTACTTAAACCCACTCGATATCGACGTTAATTAACACCATCAGTTTCTTTCCTCTTTTCATGACGTTAGCGTCAGTGGCAGGCCGTGGATTTTATGGCTAGGCTATGTCTGAATCAATCCAGACTGAAAAAAGTGTGGTGTGATTTACGACAAGTCTACGAGATGATACCATTAGCCAGGAAATAACTGTCTGACCTTTCTTAATAATAACTTTTCTTGAAAAGTCTGTCTTGAAAATGGCTTTAACGGTAAATATCCAACCAAAACCAGTCCTTCTCGTCCTTCAGCCATTGTGAGTTGACAAAACTGCTGTTAAATCAACACAATAATATATTTACTTATGCAGCTCGCTACCGATACGGTATGCTAGCTCTGGCCAGTATGCGCTTATCACTCGCAGCTAATAATAATAATAATAATAATAATAATAATAATAATAATAATAATAATAATAATAATAATAATAATAATAATACGGGCAGGTGGTCGGGCAGGCGCACGGATAGATAGATAGATAGATAGATAGATAGATAGATAGATAGATAGATAGATAGATAGATAGATAGATAGATAGATAGATAGATAGATAGATAGATAGATAGACAGCTAGCTAGCTAATAGACAGCAAATAGATAGCAAATAGATAGCTGACCAGCTAGATAGCCAGCTAGGTAGCCAGCCACGTAGCCAGCTAGATAGCCAGATAGATAACATACACAAGAGAGTAACACCCGAGTGTATGTTTGGCTGGAAGAAATATCTAGCTCGCTCGCTCATAAGTATCTATTAGGTGATGTCCTGTTGCTATATATTTAATGTAGTGATACTATGATTGGCTGGTGATACGCCCATCAACCGTTACTGAGTCAGAATCACAACTTGTCATATAAGTGAAGCTTGCCCGCTAAGTGCTCGACCACCCTGATGAGGGGCTTCTTCTGGTGAGGCACTAACGTCATCACAGTCAGATTTACAAACATATGAACTCTACAGAGTAGCTTATTCACAATTTGATTGGCAACAGTTAACGTGTTTTGTTTAAAATGTCATGTTTGCATTCTTTATATAAACTGTATCTATGGCCTGACAAAAATACATAAAGAAGGGTTCCCCCTCAGACCCATTGTTTGTAGCATTGACTCCTCTACATAAAATGTAGCCAAATATTTAAAAACTATCTTAGCTCCGTTGGTTGGGAACACAGAATATCGCGTAGAGAACACCACAGGGTTTGTAGAGAGGATCAAAGACCTCATATTGGAACCTGAGGAAACTTTGGCATCATACGATGTGACGTCTCTCTTTACATCTGTCCCAACCCCAGCAGCAGCCTCAGTTGTGAGAACGAGACTGCTGGCGGACGTTTCTCTGCATGAAAGAACCAAAGTTAAAGCGGATCACATCTGCCAATTATTGGAAATTTGCCTTAATACTACGTATTTTCAATTTCGGGAGAAATTTTATAAACAAATTCATGGTTGGGCTATGGACTCACCAGTTTCACCCATAGTGGCTAATCTGTACATGGAAGAGATGGAGAAACAGGCCCTCACATCCTTCCCGGGGACAAAACCTAGAAACTGGTTTAGATATGTGGACGATACTTTTGTCATAATTAAAAAACAAGAAATTCAATCCTTCACAGATCACCTCAACTCGGTAGACATCAACATTAAATTTACTCGTGAGGACATTAAAGAGAACCAACTAGCCTTCTTGGATTGTAAAGTAATTATAAAAGAGGACAAAGCGCTAAAAAGGAAGGCTACGCACACTGACCAATACTTACTTTTTGACTCTAACCACTCTTTACAACACAAACTAGGAGTTATCAGAACCCTCCAGCATAGGGCTAAACTAATACCAACAAGCGTTGAAGGTAGAGAAAAGGAGTCAAAACATATCAGGAGAGCACTCTGTAACTGTGGGTACCCTCAGTGGTCATTCAACAAATGTCAGAAAGAAAGAATAGGGAATGAAACCAAAAATTCTCAAGATACAAAAAGGAGAGGAGTAGCAGTACCTTACATTGCAGGAGTTTTGGAAAAATTACAAAGAGTCCTTTCGCAACACAAAATTCCTACTTATTTCAAACCGATAAACACGTTAAGGCAAAAATTAGTGCATCCAAAAGATAGGCTACCAAATGCAAAACAAAGTAATGTAGTTTATTCAATATATTGTAAGAATGAAAATTGTAAAGATCAGTACATTGGGGAGACTCAACAAATTCTCAAAAAAAGACTTTATCAACATCGCAAGGATAATACAAGTGGGCTTCAATCGGCAGTACATTTGCACCTAAAAGCTAGCAACCACTCATTTGACGACAATGAGGTTAAAATCTTAGCGAAAGAACATAGATGGTTTGAAAGAGGGGTAAAAGAAGCGATTCTTATAAAACAACAAAATCCTTCATTAAACCGGTCTGGTGGGGTGAGGTTCAATTTGGATCGTTCATCCAATAGCCTGCTTAGGCAAAACAGGTTAGGCAACATTCGTAATGTTGATGAGGTGATGCCGGTGGGAGTGGGGCAAATAGGCCAGTCGTTAGTCAGGAATGTAGGAACAATCAGTGGGGCCACAGGGAGTGGTCCTCTGCTCCCCCCAACCTGAGAGTAGGGACCTATCATAGCTGTTTCCGGCACCGCCATGCCTGGACATTAGGGATATATAAATGGGCCCGATACGACCAGTCAGACTTTAGTTCGCTGACGAAGCCTCTTGGATAGGAGGCGAAACGTCCGAAACCTT
Organism: Hippocampus bargibanti; assembly: GCF_051943395.1. Classification (NCBI taxonomy): domain Eukaryota; kingdom Metazoa; phylum Chordata; class Actinopteri; order Syngnathiformes; family Syngnathidae; genus Hippocampus; species Hippocampus bargibanti. The sequence goes on from NC_142751.1 coordinate 1,407,333, forward strand.
CAAATTTGTACAGATGACGGCTGAAGAAACCTTCTCATCGATAAACTGTAGCATGAAAAAAATAATTTAAAAAAACTTTATTATCGTGTTACCTTTCATTATAAATGAAGTCCATGCGGCGCTCATTCTGAGGAAAGGCATTGATAACTTCTTTGTAGAAGCCTTCCTTCTCTTTCTTCAGTTTCAAAAGTCTCTCTATTTCTTTCAATTTAGAGATGTAATCCTCCATTCTGAAAATAAGGCCAAGCAACACGAAAAATGACTGGATGGTGGCACGTAACTTGCTAACTGTTTACTGTAGCTTGCTCTCACTAATTCTATTATTCTGCAGGCGAGGAGGCGCAAGAAGAATCTGTAATCACCAGCGCCGCCTGTCATGAGGCAGGAGAACTGTGTGCCTTACCTAATCACACAGTTTTGATAAAAATAAAATGAAATAAACACTGTAGTACAGTGTTTATAATGTACAGTGACTCTACATTATGTACACCAGCTAAACTGTAGAAATTTAGTTCATATACTAAAAGCTTTTGAGCACTTTAATAGCGATATGCAGAGGGACAGCAATGCGGTCTCACTGCAGAGCAAGCCGGCACAGTTAGCATAGTCATTGCGCAATCCATGGTGAGACTCAGCCGGCTGCTGCCTCACCACTCGTCTCTACTTAGTATTTGAACTGTAAATGTGAAAATGCAGCGATTTTGGGGGAAAAAAATCCAAAAATGGTGAAGTTAAATGGAAAATAACTTTAAAGTACAAATTACTAAATAAATATAACTGTTTAATTTATTTTTTCATTTGATATTTCCATGATGAGAGGTGAGGCACGGCCTCACCTGCCTGCCCTGACTGCACTTCACTCATTAACACGTCATGTAACCAAGTAGCGAATGGAAGTCGCATTACTGCGTCGCATACTTTTTTTTTTCATTTTTAATGATGAAACATCAAAAGATGTCACGCCACAAGTCACACAAGTTCACTGAAGGCTTTTTTTTATTATTATCCCAGACATGCTAATGCGGGATGTGGGATTTAAGACAAATCTGGAGTCTGGCTGCAGCAGCCACTTGCCTCCCATCTGCACGCTGCTGCTCGGGCTCTTGTCACCTGACACCGGCTGCATGCTAACGGGGCCTGTGAAAGGCTTTTCGGGCCGCCAGGCGTATTTGCGCACACACCGACACACACCGACACACACGGCCCAGCGCTTCCTGGGACGTGAGCCAGAAGGCACACAAGAATGCCGTTTCACTCTTCCCGTGTGTGAGTCTTGAGAATTCCCACTTCATTGGTCTGTTTTGGGTTATTTTTTTTCAATTTGTAATTTGCCTCTGGCAAATAAATATCAACTAGCCTGCTGAGAAAAAAAAATACAGACGCTCCCCAACTTACAACCGAGATACGGTCGTATTTTGGATGGAATGTATGTTTAAAGGACAACTGACATCACTTTTTTGTTTCCTAACTGACATCAGAAAAACGTTATACAGCATCTAAAGTACCCAAAACACGCAGTATGATATTTTTAGTCAAATGCAAAACACCAATAAAAAACAAGAAATTCAATCTTCACAGATCACCTCAACTCTGTAGACATCAACATTAAATTTAATCGTGAGGACATTAAAGAGAACCAACTAGCCTTCTTGGATTGTAAAGTCATTATAAATGAGGACAGTGCGCTAAAAACAGAAGACTTTAGGAAACCTACGCACACTGACCAATACTTACTTTTTGACTCTAACCACCCTTTACAACACAAATTAGGAGTTATTAGAACCCTCCAGCATAGGGCTAAACTAATACCAACAAGCATTGAAGGTAGAGAAAACGAGTCAAAACATATCAGGCGAGCACTCACTAACTGTGGGTACCCTTAGTGGTCATTCAACAAATGTCAGAAAGAAAGAATAGCGAACGAAACCAATAATTCTCAAGATACAAAAAGGAGAGGAGTAGCAGTACCTTACATTGCAAGAGTTTCTGAAAAATTACAAAGAGTCCTTTGGCAACACAAAATTCCTACTTATTTCAAACCGATAAACATTTTAAGGCAAAAATTGGTGCACCCAAAAGATAGGCTGCCAAATGAAAAACAAAGTAATGTAGTTTATTCAATATATTGTAAGAATGAAAATTGTAAAGAGCAGTACATTGGGGAGACTAAACAAATTCTCAAAAAGACGTTATCAACATCGCAGGGATAATACTAGTGGGCCTCAATCGGCAGTACATTTGCACCTAACTAGCAACCACTCATTTGACGACAATGTGGTTAAAATCTTAGCGAAAGAACATAGATGGTTTGAAAGGGGGGTAAAAGAAGTGAATCTTATAAAACAACAAAATCCTTCTTTAAACCGGTCTGGTGGGGTGAGGTTCAATTTGGATCGTTCATACAATAGCCTGCTTAGGCAAAACAGGTTAGGCAACATTCGTAATGCTGATGAGGTGATACCGGTGGGAGTGGGGGAAATGGGCCAGTCGTTAGTCAGGAATGTAGGAACAATCAGTGGGGCCACAGGGAGTGGTCCTCTGCTCCCCTCAACCTGAGAGTAGGGACCTATCATAGCTGCGTCCGGCGCCGCCATGGCTGGACATTAGGGATATATAAATAGGGCCGATACGACCAGTCAGACTTTAGTTCGCTGACGAAGCCTCTTGGATAGGCGGCGAAACGTCCGAAACCTTCAAAATTGTACAGATGACGGCTGAAGAAACCTTCTCATCGATAAACTGTAGCATGAAAAAAATAATGTAAAGAAACGTTATTATCGTGTTACCTTTCATTATAAATGAAGTCCATGCGGCGCTCATTCTGAGGAAAGGCATTGATAACTTCTTTGTAGAAGCCTTCCTTCTCTTTCTTCAGTTTCAAAAGTCTCTCTATTTCTTTCAATTTAGAGATGTAATCCTCCATTCTGAAAATAAGGCCAAGCAACACGAAAAATGACTGGATGGTGGCACGTAACTTGCTAACTGTTTACTGTAGCTTGCTCTCACTAATTCTATTATTCTGCAGCCGAGGAGGCGCAAGAAGAATCTGTAATCACCAGCGCCGCCTGTCATGAGGCAGGAGAACTGTGTGCCTTACCTAATCACACAGTTTTGATAAAAATAAAATGAAATAAACACTGTAGTACAGTGTTTATAATGTACAGTGACTCTACATTATGTACACCAGCTAAACTGTAGAAATTTAGTTCATATACTAAAAGCTTTTGAGCACTTTAATAGCGATATGCAGAGGGACAGCAATGCGGCCTCACTGCAGAGCAAGCCGGCACAGTTAGCATAGTCATTGCGCAATCCATGGTGAGGCTCAGCCGGCTGCTGCCTCACCACTCGTCTCTACTTAGTATTTGAACGGTAAATGTGAAAATGCAGCGATTTTGGGGGAAAAAAATCCAAAAATGGTGAAGTTAAATGGAAAATAAATTTAAAGTACAAATTACTAAATAAATATAACTGTTTAATTTATTTTTTCATTTGATATTTCCATGATGAGAGGTGAGGCACGGCCTCACCTGCCTGCCCTGACTGCACTTCACTCATTAACACGTCATGTAACCAAGTAGCGAATGGAAGTCGCATTACTGCGTCGCATACTTTTTTTTTTCATTTTTAATGATGAAACATCAAAAGATGTCACGCCACAAGTCACACAAGTTCACTGAAGGCTTTTTTTTATTATTATCCCAGACATGCTAATGCGGGATGTGGGATTTAAGACAAATCTGGAGTCTGGCTGCAGCAGCCACTTGCCTCCCATCTGCACGCTGCTGCTCGGGCTCTTGTCACCTGACACCGGCTGCATGCTAACGGGGCCTGTGAAAGGCTTTTCGGGCCGCCAGGCGTATTTGCGCACACACCGACACACACCGACACACACGGCCCAGCGCTTCCTGGGACGTGAGCCAGAAGGCACACAAGAATGCCGTTTCACTCTTCCCGTGTGTGAGTCTTGAGAATTCCCACTTCATTGGTCTGTTTTGGGTTATTTTTTTTCAATTTGTAATTTGCCTCTGGCAAATAAATATCAACTAGCCTGCTGAGAAAAAAAAATACAGACGCTCCCCAACTTACAACCGAGATACGGTCGTATTTTGGATGGAATGTATGTTTAAAGGACAACTGACATCACTTTTTTGTTTCCTAACTGACATCAGAAAAACGTTATACAGCATCTAAAGTACCCAAAACACGCAGTATGATATTTTTAGTCAAATGCAAAACACCAATAAAAATGACTTTAATTGTCTATAAACTATTTCAAATTGAAAGTGGAAGTGACCAGTTTCAGAAGGTCCCGCCCCCTTGTTCGTGGTGTCACCCCAAGACGTCTTGCCTCGCTGCAGAATCAAAACAATGGCTTCAGATTCAGAGAATATGCTTTCTTGTTACTCATCCAGTTATGAATATGATTCAAATAGTTCTGAAGAGGAAAGCATACATGTTTGCAATCGATTAAAGAATTTATTCTGTGCCAGTTTGAGGTATCTGGGGGCGGGAAATTAATCAGCCCGTTTACACAGGCTGATTAATTCCTTACACGGATCTTTAACGCCATCTTCTGCCTCTTTTTGGTGCTACACAAAGTTTTCAGACCAAACAAAGTACAGCAAAATGCATTGACGTGATGGAAGGACTGCTACAATGTATCCTTTTTTTCGGTCAGGGGCGTTCCCTCAGTGACGTCACGTACTCGTCACCAACTCAAAAACAAGACTTCCGGAATGTTCAGCGTGAGTCTTAAAACGTAAACTATAGCTATATGCGGTGGAATCTTTGTAGAATACGCTCAGTAGAAGTCATTTGAAGCGATTTTACAAATCATAGATACAACTTTCCCGGAGACGTCGGTTGTCCTTTAAGGCGTATATAAGTATGTTTAAGGCTTGTATAAGTAACCTATATCGGTCTGAAAAATAAACATTGACTAAAAAATTTGCTCTATAAAGATATGTACATATCAGTGTCTGAAACTCATGACAAAAAGTTAGCGGACACCAGGGCAGACAACTGTGAAAAGTTGCCTGCCCGGCGATAAAGTTGCCTGCCCTATTTTTCACAACTTGAAACACAATAAGACGACTAATTGCAAAAAAACCCATTGTTGCAAAGTATTAAGGATTGTTTTTATTAAGGATGCACCTACCACAAATGCTCCCTTGTTTAATCGATGGTAAATATCCCTTGCTGATTATTTTGCTCCAGTTGTCGTTTGTCCATCCACAGTTTGTCATGTTGCACAATGCAATGTTTGCATCGCGTCGTCTGCTACAAGCGACGTGAACTCCTCTTTCCACGATGCTTTTAATAATAATAATGATGATACATGAATTATATTATTAATATAATTAATTAAAGTGCCTTTCAAAACTCTCAAGGACACTTTACAGTCACAGGATAATGTATGTTTACGTTTTGTAGTGTCATAAATTTTGTTAGCTTCTTTTGACTCTTTCTTTTGCGGCTAAGGTTCTGTGCATCTACTGAGGAAAATGAAATGAAAATGCACGACCTTATAACACTCGGGAAAGTCCGGAAGCACAAAGCCGTGCCGAGTATGCAAATTGCCAAACGAACCGAACGTTTGCTTTACTGAATAAAGCAAACGTTTGATTTGAAAAAAAATCTTTAGTTGCTTGTTTTTTCTTGAAGAAGTTGTCGGCCACCCAGGTGAAGACGTTTTGTAAGTTGTACGCCCGACGTAAAAGTTGGATGCCCCGGGTGTCCGGGCAGACGTTATTTCAGACACTGGTACATGTTCAACTGGAAGAGTTGAATATACATAATACATATGTTACCACAAAAATGTTCGTACTTACCATTGTTTGTAACTCGAATGTTCGTAAGTGTTTTCGTTCTTTTAGGGCAAAGTGAATCACATTAGTTATATTCAGGCATACACTACGCCTCGTATTAAAATCGGAATACCACCAATGCCGCATACTAGCGCGTATAAAAAATACAGTATTTTTTTTTCAGTTTGCGAGTCATTTAGAATCCGAGGCTCTATTCAACATTTTGAATTGAACTTACTACCATTTTGACTTAAACATGTCGCACACGTCGAGCCACAAAAGCAAATACATAAAAATGTGTTTCCTTTTCTCTCGAACCATTTGAATAGAAACACACACACACATATACAAACCCATAGCCTACAGAGTGGTCAGCAAAGCCACCTGTCTGTAAAGTCCTCAGCCAGCAGTTTGCTTTACCTGACTGATGACGGCTTTGACTGTCAAGGCGGCCAAAGGGGGCTTTGTTCGGGTGGTATTAGCCGCCAGCAGCGTCATACTCGGGTTACCCTTGAAGTTGGACTCGCCAATGGCCAGTCGCAACACTTCTCTGACCCGCAGGTGTTAAATTGAGTCCTCTCCTCAAACTCAGTTGATGTTTTCAGCCACAGTGACCCTTTTTCCATTTAAATATGATCAGATGAATCCTCGATTTGTTTACAGTGATGTCCATGTCATGTAATCCAGGAAGTAAATAGTAAAAAAAAATATTTGTGTCCCTATGTGATTGTCAAGACTCCGCATCTACATAACGGGCTAAGGTTCTGTGCATCTACTGAGGAAAATGAAATGAAAATGCACGACCTTATAACACTCGGGAAAGTCCGGAAGCACAAAGCCGTGCCGAGTATGCAAATTGCCAAACGAACCGAACGTTTGCTTTACTGAATAAAGCAAACGTTTGATTTGAAAAAAAATCTTTAGTTGCTTGTTTTTTCTTGAAGAAGTTGTCGGCCACCCAGGTGAAGACGTTTTGTAAGTTGTACGCCCGACGTAAAAGTTGGATGCCCCGGGTGTCCGGGCAGACGTTATTTCAGACACTGGTACATGTTCAACTGGAAGAGAACACTACATATGTTACCACAAAAATTTTCGTACTTACCATTGTTCGTAACTCGAATGTTCGTAAGTGTTTTCGTTCTTTTAGGGCAAAGTGAATCACATTAGTTATATTCAGGCATAACTACGCCTCGTATTAAAATTGGAATACCACCAATGCCGCATAATAGCGCGTATTAAAAATACAGTATTTTCTGGTATATAAGGCGCACCCCCAATGAATGGTGTATTTTTCAAAAATGTTCCAGTGTATAAGGTGCACCGAACTATAAAACACACCTCCAATAAATGAAAAAAAAAACGTTTTTCAAATATAACATAGACATATCTATGTTTTTCAAATACACGCAACATCCGACTTACGACTGGCTCGACTTACGACCACCCGTACTTATGACCACGACCGTCAGACCCTATTTTTAAAATCTTTATTCTACGCGTGGCACCGCAACGCCCTAGCAGGCTGGGAATGCGTACGACAATTTTAGCCAGCCTGCCAGCATTTCACTCTCGCACAGCAATCGACCGTGTGATGACACCAGAGGGGGGGAGAGTTTGCGAGTCATTTAGAATCTGAGTCTCTATTCAACATTTTGAATTGAACTTACTACCATTTTGACTTAAAACCGTTTGGTCGGAACGGAACCCAGTCGCAAGTCAGATGTCTAAGGAACACCACATTATCACAATCAGAATCAGAAAACCTTTATTCGTCCCACAATGGGGAAATTTGCAAAAAATGTGAAATTATATTTCTATTTATAATTGGATTTTATTTATTGTATTCTATTTGTGATTTATTTTATTTATTATCGTACCTATGCTTGTCTGTGACTGTACAGTGTCCTTGAGAGCTTTGAAAGGCGCTTAAAATAAAATGTATTATTATTATTATTATTATTATTATTATTATTATTATTATTATTATTATCATCATTATTATTATTATTATTATTATTATTATAAGGCGCTACAGTAAAGGCTGAGAGGGGGGCGATATAGTCGGTGGCTGCTGACAGTCATTGCAAGACCTGTTGTGGCTCAATAGGACTTCACATATAAGGCGCACCGCCGTATAAGGTGCAGGGTCATCTTTTAAAGAAAATCAAGGCTTTTCGGTGTGCCTTATACACAGGAAAATATGGTAACATAAAAAAAAAACATCCTACGTTTTTGTTGTGAAATTGCAAGACCAAACGTGTATAGAAGCAGTTGTGTGACATGACCTGAACGTAATCATATAATGGACAAACATGAGGAAAAAAAAGGCCAACTCATCACTTTGGAGGCGAGTAATGGATGTAACTTCAGGTCCGGGCATGTCGCACACGTCGAGCCACAAAAGCAAATACATAAAAATGTGTTTCCTTTTCTCTCGAACCATTTGAATAGAAACACACACACACATATACAAACCCATAGCCTACAGAGTGGTCAGCAAAGCCACCTGTCTGTAAAGTCCTCAGCCAGCAGTTTGCTTTACCTGACTGATGACGGCTTTGACTGTCAAGGCGGCCAAAGGGGGCTTTGTTCGGGTGGTATTAGCCGCCAGCAGCGTCATACTCGGGTTACCCTTGAAGTTGGACTCGCCAATGGCCAGTCGCAACACTTCTCTGACCCGCAGGTGTTAAATTGAGTCCTCTCCTCAAACTCAGTTGATGTTTTCAGCCACAGTGACCCTTTTTCCATTTAAATATGATCAGATGAATCCTCGATTTGTTTACAGTGATGTCCATGTCATGTAATCCAGGAAGTAAATAGTAAAAAAAAATATTTGTGTCCCTATGTGATTGTCAAGACTCCGCATCTACATAACGGGCTGCCGAAACGCTATCGGAGAAGTGTTGATCCTCTCAAGTGGTTTCTGTGTGTTTTCACAAGGGGGTTGAGTGTGGAGTATTTGATGGTGTGTTTGTGAGCGGTTGATTGATCCGGACTCTAAAGTGTTTTCAATCATTACTTGTGATCGCTATTTCAGAGATACGTTGCAGCCACTTTTCACTAGAGTGACTTAGTGCAACCTGCTCCTTTATTCTCTTGGCCTGCATTAAAAAAATAATGTTTGGATAAAAAAATAAACAGACATAATCTGGGGAAAAAGTACTGAGTTATGTGCAAAGTCGGTGTACAGTGCAAAAGTAGTTATACAGTTATATTAAAATATATAAAAAAATATCTTAAAAAAATATACACATTGTTTTTCTTATATAAAATTATACAAATCATTTCATCATATATTTTTGCACCCTTCCCTCCATCGAAATTAATATATTAAATAAAACAGATGTTATTGTATTTTTATTGTATTTATTTATTTCATTTTTAAAAGATACTGAATGTTTTTCTTATACAAAATAAAAAAAATGATTCATCATATAGATTTTGCACCCCTCAAATTGAAACAAATAGTTTAAATAAAACATATTTTATTGTATTTTTATTTCTGTTTATTTATTTACATTTTATTTTCACTGTTAAAAGATAATGTTTTTCTTACATAAAATCGAAAAAAAAGATTCGTCAAATAGATTTTGCACCCTTCCCTCCAGTGAAATAAATATATTAAATAAAACATGTTGTATTGTATTTTATGTATGTATGTATGTATGTATGTATGTATGTATGTATGTATGTATGTATGTATGTATGTATGTATGTATGTATGTATTTATTTATTTATTTGTCTGTTTATTTTTTTATTTATTTATGTATTTATTTATTTATTTATTCGTTTTAAAATGATACTTCATGTTTTTCTTATATCAAATTTAAAAAAATGATTCATCATATAGATTTTACACTTTTCCCTCCATGGAAATAAAGCGTTCACTCAAGGTAAAATAACTCAAATCGCTAGAAAGCTAGCAAACTAGCTAGTAAATAGCTATGAGGTAGCTAACTAGCTAATAGCTAGCTAGCTAATAGATAGCAAATCGCTAGCTAGGTAGCCAGCTAGATCGCCAGCGAGAAAGCTAGCTAGATAGCCAGATCGCAATAGATAACTACATAGCTTTTGATTAGCAATGAGTGAGACCCCCCCCCCCCCCCCTCGGCTAGTTTAAGTTCAAATTTCTGAACAATTTTCACACTTTGGTTGTGGGGCGGGCAACATTGAAGATATCAAAAATTCAAATCCCAAACGTGTAATAATGTATGTGCTACACTGTGTATGTGCTGGACAAATTAGTCCTAATCGGCGCCGACATGAAAGGTGCGTCTCTTTTGCTAAGCGGATGCCCCACCCATGACTTCCACCTCTTTGGGTTCAGAAGCAGCCAGAGGAAGGATGTACATTAAGGACCACAGTACTTAGAGTCATAAAAAATAATGATAGCGCTTGATTGGGAGCCGCCACAGTCCGACGGGTCCTTCGGTCCATTATGCCGATCGGGACTCCCCGAGTGTGCTCACGTGGGTTTCATAACCTTTCTAACCATTATGGATGAATAAAGATTGCGCAGAGGATGATGACGATGCTCTTTACAGACGCTAATAAGGTGGTTGACACGCCATTGAGAACGAGTAGCAAGAGTCACACAGAAAATGGGATGCGATCGGCACCGTTGCCCTCAATTTAGTTTTTTAGAGTTATATGAGCTTGAAATGGGGGCGGCTGTACAAAATATAATGCAATACGGAAATAAGGAAGAGAAGCGGTAGTTTATTGACAGCTTGCTTTAATGAGACCAACACTTAACTTATTTGCTGCCATTATTCGGGAATTGAAGTGTGACGTGGAGCGCTATTCCCAAATTTGTTCGGGTTTTGGTTTTTCTGGCCGATACAGCGCTGGTCAGACCTCTGGTAATGTTTTTTCACTTCCACGAGCTGGCTCCATTTGCCTTTTGTCCATGTTAACACTTTGTTCCAGGGGTTATGTTTGTACATATTTATTTAGCTATTTATTAGCTCTCTATTAGCCAGCTTTCTATCTACCGGTCTGCTCAATCCGGGCCTTACAACACCCGCGGCGGCCTGTCCCCCCCCCCCCAACGCAGGATATCTGTCGGCATCTTGTCCATCAGTCAGCAAATCAGAGGCCGTCTCTGATCCGCACATGCCGCCAAACGTCCCGAACTGCCTCTCATTTGTTCGTGACGGAGTTTCAAAGTCACTGGTGGGAATTTCATATTCACACCCGCCGAGGAATTCCGGTTCCTCATTGAGATCTTTCTCAAAAGCGCCAAGCAGTCCCTTGGTGCTTTTGAGAAAGTGTTTGCTTTATTGAATAAAGCAATTGTTTGAACGATTTCAAAATCTTCGTTCGGTTTGGAAATTTCGAAATTTCGGTTCGTTTGGCAATTGGCATACTTGGCACGGCAGCCAATCAGAAGCCTGCTTCGTGCTTCTGGACTTTCCCGAGCGTTTTAAGGTTGTGCATTTGGATATCATTTTCCAAAGTAGATGAACAGAACCTCAGCCCAAAAGAAAGATTCAAAAGAAGCTAACAAAATTTATAACGCTAAAAATGTAAATGTACATTATCCTGTGATTGTAAAGTGTCCTTGAGAGTTCTGAAAGGTGCTTAGAAATCAATGTTTCATTATTAAAAACATCGTGGGAAGAGGAGTTCACGTGGCTTGTAGCAGACGACGCAACGCAAACATTGCATTGTACAACATGACGAACAGTGTATGGACAAACGACAACTGGAGCAAAATCATCAGCAAGTGATATTTACCATCAATTAAGCAAGTGAGCATTTGCGGTACGTACATTCTTAATAAAAAAAATCCTTAATACTTTGCAACAATGGGTGTTTTTGCGATTAGTCATCTTACTGGGTTTCAAGTTGTGAAAAATGGGGCAGACAACTTTATTGTCTGCCCTGGTGTCCGGTAACTTTTTGTCATGAGTTTCAGACACTGCATACACCCAAATAGGATCTACAATGAACCTAAATTGTTCATGTAGTTTACCAATCCCTCCTTCCAAAGCTCTCAAAGTTTCTCACATCACCCCAACTTCTTGTCTTTCACATTCCTCTCACCCCTCAATAGTTGATTTGCTACTTTACTAACCCCCCCTTAACCCCACTCAGGAACTCACATGCTGTCCTCTCGATCGTCCTATCGCTATTACAAACTTCCACGGTCCTCCCCATAGAGCGAATATTACTCAACCAAGACAGCTCTACCGCACTTTGAAGTGCGTGAGACCTCACTCGTGGATAAGTGCTAGTATTATAATATCTGTGTGTGTGTGTGGGGGAGTGTAGTTTTGCCGGCTTGTCATGGGCGGGTGATTGACTCCAGACGTTGCGGGTTCCTCTCTTTTGCCTCCGTCTCCTCCTCCACGGTTGCGGGTTAGATAATGTGTGGGGAGCAGCAACATAAGGGGCGGCCGGAGCTCCCCGGGGTGCAGTAAAGTGATAGGAGGGGTCAGGGAGGGGGGTCGCAGAGCTTTAGATCGCCCCTGGGGAGGAAGGTCAGGGGTCGGAGTCTACACTTTGGTGATCCGGGGGACGTGGGTGTCAAAGGCCCTCAGGTGTGAACCGGCGGCCTGAATCGAAGTATGTGTGACCAAATATCGTCCTTGTTTTTTTTAATTTGGGGAAGGAGTTCAGGCCAATTTGCAAAGTGCACAACTCAATCGATCCTTTGCCATCTGTTCTGTTTAGATTCTAGACAGGGGTCGAGGTGGGTTCGGTGAGTCGGCCCCTGGCGTTTGGTGGATTCTAAGTCTAGTCTGCAGTTAGTGCAAGGTGTCATTGAAAGAAGGGTTCGGTGAATGAGCATATGAAACTTGTGGGGTTCGGTGTAAACTCCGCCGCAGAGGTCCACCCCTCAGTCTAGTCTGCAGTTAGTGGCCAAAGTCGTTGAAAAAGGAGTTCGCGGAATGAGCGGATGAAATCGGTGGGGTTCGGTGCCTCCGACAAGATTAAGAACCACTGGTCTGGAAGATACCCGCATCTGGAGGTGAATCTAGGCCAACACATTCTGCACTTCATCTTCATCATCAACTCTGATGGACGGCGGTGAGGTCAGTCCATCACCTGGACTCTCAGACACTGACACTAGACCTGGTTCTCCAGCTGAATAATGAAACGTCGCTAACCTTTGACGCGAGCTCACAGTCGACGGTGTCAGATCAATATCTGTTTGCTGAGCGGCAGCGCGGGACGCTTGCTCTTGGAGGTCATTAGTTGCCCCCCCAAGCCTTCTCACCGACGCATGTGCAACTGCAACCTGACGTGTTAGCATCTGGCAACACACGTTCAACCAGTAGGTGATGATGGGACGTTAATGGGGTTATTTTAACGGAACCGTCTCTGGGCCTCCCGGAATGATCTTGGCATTCGAGTGTACGTTCTTATATGTCCGCGCTCACGTGTGCTCGCGTTTAGAGATCACATTCAGGTATGAATACTTAGCCTTGGCCAAAACCAGAAACTTCCTTTGATCAGTACTTGGTGTCTCGCTAACTGATACATGGCAACCATGTAAAGTTTCATGTTCCAGCTTCAGCTGTTGTTAAAGCGCTATATAAACCAATATGTACTGTATGTATTGCATTTGGACAGCCGCCTTAATTTCTAGCTCATGTAAGTTCAGACCCATATCATTTAAAGGACTACCGACGTCTCTGGACAAGTTGTGTCCATAATTTATAAAATGGCTTCAAATGACTTCGACTGATCTTATTTTACAAAGATTCCACCGTATATAGCTATATTTTACGTTTAAGACTCGCACTGAATAACATTTCCCCCCCCTATTGCCTCAAAATGGCACAGAATAAATTCTTTAATCAATTGCGAACATGTATGCTTTCCTCTTCAGAACTATTTGAATCATATTCATAACTGGATGTGTAACAAGAAAGCATATTCTCCAAATCTGAAGCCATTGTTTTGATTCTCCAGCAAGGCAAGACGTCTTGAACAAGGGGGCGGGACCTTCTGAAACTGGCCACTTCCGGGTTCATTTTTTTGCAGATTTTGGACACTTTAAGTCATTTTTATTGGTGGTTTGCATTTGACTAAAAATGTCATACTGCGTGTTTTGGGTATTTTAGATGCTATAAAACGTTTTTCTGATGTCAGTTAGGAAACAAAAAAGTGATGTCGGTTGTCCTTTAAGAATTAACTTTCTGGTAAAATAAGAGAGTCTAAGGTTTCTAATGCTGTATTGAATGTTTGTGTAGTCCTAAAACACAATATTCTGTGGGTCCTGGAATTCAAGTGACAATGACAAAAACCCTGGCACTCCAGTGGACACATTTTTGCATGTCTAGCAGTGAATGAGTTAATAATAATAAAAATCCCCTGCATACAATTGAGTTGATGGATCCAGACCGAAAAGTGTGCACAAAGCTTTGGGTGCACATCCAACACGTACTGCGACTCCAGCTGGAGTCAAGGAGGAGCAATTTGCACAGCGAGGACCACCAGCTTCCATAAACATACACCACTTGTACAATCTTCCTGTCTGCCTTGCCAACCTACTCCATCTCCAGCCTCTGTTGTATTTTGGATTTTTTTTCAAGCTATCTAAGTTGCCTTCCCACAAGCAGCAATGTGTTTTCAATCGGAGACCAATTATTCATCTCCCTTGGCTTTGTTCCCAGTAGAGAGAGAGAAAGAAACAGAGGACTGTCTATACTTTACAAGCTCCATTATCCCATCTTACTGCTGTCAACTCCGCATCGGACCAAGTCCCCTGACAAGGACTTTACGTGTTTAATAACGACATGCGCACATGCGTACGTGCGTACGTGCCCATGAGCCAAAGACCACAAACAGATGTGTGTATGTAATTAGCTAACTTGGTAATAATAACTTTAATTTCCTTGCAGCAATGCTACGGATGACGGGACAGGGCTTGATGGGGACTTCCAATGCCTCTTCCACCCCCCCAATGAGCAGATACCCTGACCTGGTTCAGTGACATCACGTCACAACCTTTGCCTTCCTCCCCCTTACCAATGCAGAGTGCCCCCTGCTGGGAAACGCTGGTAGTGTGATAAAAGCTTAGCAGAAGGATAGCTAAAATTGCTTTTGTGGTACCGTATCGTGAATACGGTAATACCTTGGCTTAGGAACTTAATTGGTTCCAAGAAAGTGTATAAGGCGAAACATGTGTATTCCAAACATTAATTTCCCATAGGAAACCATTAAAACGAGAATAATCCATTCCCAGGTGCCCATAAAACATAATTTTCAACTAAATAAGCATTAAAACTACACGCAATATACCTTATTGTATCTATAATACATGTACTATGGTATTGTAATAAAAGAAATAAACTGTACTATATAATAAAGTCATTTTATTTACCTTTGTGATGGTCGTTGATGTAGTTGCCTCTTGATGATATCTGAGTGAAGTTGCCGTGCTTTCTCAGTGATAATATCACACATGGTCCCCTAGCTGTTTTTGTTCATCCAAATCAACAGAAGTTAATCAACCTCTTCTATTGCCTGTGACTGTTGCTTAGACAACACAGAAACACCCTTAGCCACACGTCGCAATGGTCGACTGAGCATACTGGTACTGGGACGCTAAGTCACACAAACGCACACCACGTTCATGTTTTTCGATTATCTCCTTTTTCAGATCGACCATAATTTTCCTATTCGGCTTAACACTAGCCTGTGGTGAGGTCTTTTTCGATCAAATAATAGCAAAGGTATCCACTCCATAACAAACCACATCTGCACTAAGTGGACTCAAAGAAAGTGGGTGTTGAAAAGAAGTCCGGCAGCCACGGTGACACTGTTCGGCCATGTAGTTTGGTGTTCTTCCGCCAAAAACTAGTCCGCCAGCCATTGTGGTGCTCTGTGTGTTTCCCGAAAAATAGTTTGCATACCAAGTTTATATTCTCACTAATGTAACGTTTGTAAGGCGAAAAGTTCGTTAGCTAAAGCGTTCATAAGCCGAGGTATCACTGTATTTGTATCTGTGTGTGCGTCATAGGATCCGACAGAGTTACCTTCAAGGTGTCAGGCCAACACAACGGATGAGGATTAAAGAAAGAAAGCAAGCTAAAGAGAGTCGACTGAAAAGAGGGATTATCCGCAGTTGTGTGCCTTGCTCAGAGCTCCGGTTACAGATTCATTGATAAGTCCCCTTTTTTGACTCCTCCGCCATTCAAGCCATCCAGACTAAGGAAGCCCCTTGACAATATAATCCCGGATTAGAGGTTATTTTATTGACAGAGGGCTCATCATAATACAAACAAGAGTTCTGAACTGCGGTGTTGTTTTTCAAGTTAAGGACGGTTTGTTTTCCCGCCCCTCCAAAACAAAACACAGCGACGCCACCCGCTGCGCCACGAAATGCAACAAAGGGACTCGCCAAATTGCCTCTCAAAATCTGAAGAAAGACGGAGAAAAGGAAAGTTCTTTGTGAATTTTATGTAGAGTTAATGATTTAAAAGTAATCCACAAAGACTTTTTCAAACTTTTCATCCAAGACGGAAACTATCTGACAGCTGAGCCAAAGTTACTCTTGAAACAACGTTGGGTTGAGTAGCCGCCATTTTGGGTTGGTCCAATGCCGATTCTGTCAGCACAGACACCAAAGTCCCAAGTAATGCAAGTAAGAACGCAACAATACCAAGTAAAAAAAGATGCAGACGTAATCTCTTTCCGGCAAAAGTTTTGAGCACATTGCAAATTTCCCGCGAGCACGTTGTCTTCGATTGTTCGCGTTTGAGCTAATTGAAATCTTGCTGCGTGTCATATTACCGCCAGTGTTTCACTTTTACATCTGTATTTGATGACCCTGGAGGAAAAGCGTCTCGAGAAGCCACAGTGGGGGGTTGGGAAGGGGTGCAATGGAGGTATACCGGATGCTCTTAGGGGAAAGATAGTCGGCATCAAAGCAAACATCCGCGGAGGAAAACGCTGATCAGCTTCTTCCTTAATCAAAACAGAAGGACGGTATGAGCTAAAACTGTCCGACATTTTGAGTCTGGGTCGTGCTTTTAGTAGCTCGGGAGTATTTTTGTCAAATGCGTCTCGATACGTTCATCTGGACAACATCTGGAGGGTCCTTTGGTGCTTCCTCTTCCCAGACCGTCAATGGTAATATCAGTGTCTGAAACTCATGACAAAAAGTTAGCGGACACCAGGGCAGACAACTCTGAAAAGTTGCCTGCCCGGCCATAAAGTTGACTGCCTCATCTCTCACAACTTAAAACACAATAAGACGACTAATCGAAAAAAAAAAAAAAACATTGTTGCAAAGTATTAAGGATGTACCTACCACAAATGCTCCCTTGTTTAATTTATGGTAAATATCCCTTGCTGATGATTTTGCTCCAGTTGTTGTTTGTCCATACACTGTCCGTCATGTTGCACAATGTAATGTTTGCGTTGCGTCGTCTGCTACAAGCCACCTGTACTCCTCTTTCCACGATGCTTTTAATAATAATAATGATAAATAAATCTCTAAGCGTCTTTCAAAACTCTCAAGGACACTTTACAGTCACAGGATAATGTAATGGGCCCGAGGTAAAAGTTGCATGCCCCGGGTGTCCGGGCAGATGCTATTTCAGACACTGGTAATATTACGCTTCTATCAGGTCTTTCTTTGTTCTGAAAACCCTCACTGGGAAGATCTGCTTTTTCAAAAAGTGAATTAAATCCCCCCCTTATTAATTTTCTTGCCCATTTTTCGGATTATAAATTTGATTTCTCATTTGCAATCTGGGTGGGAGCTTGATCATCATTTTCAGAAAAGCAGTTTCAGAGTTGAACAGGACCGAGTTGTCGATTCTTGGGTTTCCCTGACATTTGATAGACAGCTGCTCGTACAAGTGAAGTCGAAGTTGACATATGGGCATGAATAAAGCCGTGCATCGCTTCTGGCCAAGGTCATGATATCGCAGAGCCACTTGACCTCTGCTAGTCATAACATCAGCAAACGGCCCTGAAACGAAGGCAACTTTACGACATGTTGTCTTTGCCCGGAGCCAAACACTCAGAGGTGGTGATGGTGGTGGTGATGGTGGTGGTGGACTGTGGATAAAGTACTTGGTGTCATATTTGACCAGACTAGAATCAAGACCGAGAGAGAAAAAAAATGTCAACGTAATTGATCATGCCACAACATGGACATTCCGCTAGCCACTAATCCCGCAGCACATGTCCAATCTGCATAGCGACAACCTGATACCCTGCGGCACTCAACCCCCCTGCCGACATCATGCTACTCGCATCTCATGTAGCCCGAACGTGTCCGCCAAGACATGACAGTCGTAACAGCTGTGCACAAAGCCTTTTATTTGACACTCTCACCTGATTAGCAACCGCTTCTGCGATAGCATGCACATAGTAGATTCATTGTCTCTCTGATATGGAGCTAGTTGTTTCCGTTCTCACCCAAAAAAACGAATTTATTGTCCAACAATCGCAACCGTCTCATACTACGACAATCCTTCCTCCTTTTCATGACTTCAGTGTATTTCAGACATCCGTAGCATGTCCCTGATACTGATCCACAGCCCATTAGTAGCCAGAGCGACACAAGCGCTAAAGTAGAGAAACATTGGAGGGCCGGGTTAAGCTTTAACACATGCAGCGTTTTACAAACGTTCTGCACAAAGCAGTCTTCAAGTTTTCATCTTTGCTAATGGAAATCGCGCTCCAGAGCGGAATCCTCTGAAGGCGAAAGGCTAATCAGACAATTAACCCAGTACGGGGGATGAATTTCAAGTCTTTTCCACTACTTAGCCTTGATACCGCTACATGGCCTTTGACTGATGAAGGGCTTTTGCCGGAGGATTTCTGTCTGGAGTCTGGCAGAGGATTTGGGCAATTGAATGTTTGTTTATTTGAATATCGAATTGAATATTTATTGGGTACCGTATTTTCCGTACTATAAGGATCATTCATTGTCATTCATTGAGTGTGAGCCTTATCGTCCGAAAAATACGGTATTTTGATTTGTTTTCCTGTTATCAGGGCTAACAGCAAAAGCAACTCATTTTCCATTGAACAATGAAATCCCCAATGAGGACCTTAAAAGTTGGAAAACCGATTTAACTGTCCCATCACTTCTACGCAACTAATATTTTCCTTTTTTTTGTCCCGTTTCTTCTTTAGATTTTACCGTGGCGATTACCACATTGATGTCTGCATCAATGACTACCTGGACGTCTACTGTCCACATTATATCAGTCCTCAGCCGGATGAGCGGGCCGAGCGCTATGTACTGTACATGGTCAACTACGATGGCTACAGCTCCTGCGATCACACCGCCAAAGGCTTCAAGCGTTGGGAATGCAACAGGCCTTTGTCTTCAAACGGACCGCTCAAGTTTTCCGAAAAGTTCCAGCTCTTCACACCTTTCTCGTTAGGTTTTGAGTTCCGTCCTGGTAGAGAGTACTACTACATCTGTGAGTATAGTGATTACAGACAGAAATCACACAAAATAATGTAATGTTTTTATGTCATTTGTTCTGCCTTTAACCAGTGTCTGAAACTCATGACAAAAAGTTACCGGACACCTGGCAATAAAGTTGCCTGCCCCATTTTTCACAACTTGAAACATAATAAGACGACTAATCGCAAAAAAACATTGTTGCAAAGTATTAAGGATTTTTACCACAATTGCTCCCTTGCTTAATTTATCGTAAATATCCCTTGCTGATGATTTTGCTCCAGTTCATCATGTTGCACAATGCCATTTTTGCATTGCGTCGTCTGCTACAAGCCACGTGAACTCCTCTTTCCACAATGCTTTTAATAATAATAATGATGCATTAATTTCTAAGTGTCTTTCAAAACTCTCAAGGACACTTTACAGTCATGGAATAATGTATGTTTACGTTTTGTAGCGTCATAAATTGTATTACCTTCTTTCGAATCTTTCTTCTGGGGCTGAGGTTCTGTGCATCTACTTTGGAAAATGATATGCAAATGCATGACCTTATAATGCTTGGGAAGGTCCGAAAGCACAAATAAGGCTTCTGATTGGCTGCCGTGCCGAGTATGCAAATTGCCAAGCGAACCGAAATTTCCAAACCGAATGAAGATTTCAAAATCGGAATAATTTATTCCGATTTCGAAATTTTCGTTCAATAAAGCAAATGTTTTATTAGAATAAAAATCTTTCGTTTTTCTTTTTTTCTTCAAGAAGTTGTCGGCCACACGCGCGAAGACGTTTTGTAAGTTGTACGTCCGACGTAAAAGTTGCACACCGTGGTTGTCCGGGCAGACGTTATTTCAGATACTGCTTTAACATCCACACTAAATATCATGATTGTTGAATTTTTGGGTTTTACCCAAATATTTCCGAATCATACAAAATTCGTGTTAGACTTTCCACGTCATGTAAAAGGGAATATGTTCACCTTTTAGAAACACAAAAAATATTTCAGAGCAACACAGGACTGGAAAAAGAAAAATAAATCTCAGTCTTTTACTCCGGGTACCTGGAGTGAGGTCCAACCCAAAACACAAGTCACCACGGAGCAAAAAAAATACTTCAGCTGTTTAGATTTGAGACTCAAGTGTCTTTTGTTGCTTACTGGCTGAGCTCAGCTTGTGAGAAGACTCAGGAAAACAAGCAGCTGGAAACTTCTGTTTTCATAAGTG
Organism: Hippocampus bargibanti; assembly: GCF_051943395.1. Classification (NCBI taxonomy): domain Eukaryota; kingdom Metazoa; phylum Chordata; class Actinopteri; order Syngnathiformes; family Syngnathidae; genus Hippocampus; species Hippocampus bargibanti. The sequence continues at coordinate 1,427,748 of NC_142751.1, forward strand.
ATGTCAGCTCCCTCGCAGGGGCCATAGGGAGGGACCCAAACAGATACACTGGCTCCTGATGGTAAATTTGAGGTATTCCCAGAACACTTCGTTAAAGAAACAAAAAATGATGTGTAATTTAAAACAGATTATTTACTTTTACTTTACTTTCTTTACTTACTATCTGTATTGTAGGTGTTTAAAATACCTGACATGTTTCGGCGTATACTTCCGCCTTTGTCAGAGTGTCACGGATGTTGTTGTGAGGCGCCATTTTCAGCTCAAATGGCGCGTCACAACAACATCCGTGACACTCTGACGAAGGCGGAAGTATACGCCGAAACATGTCAGGTATTTGAACACCTACAATACACTGTCTGTAAGTAAAGAATCTGTTTTAAATTAGATATCAAGTCGACAGGATGAACTTAATACCACGAAAAAATGATGTGGTTGGGCAATCCAAGAAGATTGGAGCAAGAATTCATTGATGGGAGACGTAGGTTGGAAATGGAATGCTGATCCCATAGCATGGTTCATCGATGGGTTTTCGGTTCACAGATTTGATTCTGTACTTTGTCTTAGAAAGCAGTATATCAGAGTGACAACTCATACTACAGGCTTTGGAGAGAAAGTCAGAGAGGCCAGACTGAGATGGTTTGGACATGTCCAGAGGAGAGAGAGTGACTATATTGGAAGAAGGATGCTGCGCCTTGAACTACCAGGCAGCAGACTGAGAGATAGACCAAAGAGGAGGTTTATGGATGTTGTCAAAGAGGACATGAAGGTAGCTGGTGTGAGAGAAGAGGATGCACAAAACCGGGTTAGATGGAGGACACTGATTCGCTGTCGCGACCCCTGAAGGGAAAAGCCCAAAGGAAAAGAAGACTTTGTCTTACAAAACATGTCCAGCGGTGTTCGGAGAAGTGAAAATAGTCCGGATTCTTGTGTAAGACCGTTGGCGTTGACACGAGGCCCATTAGATGTGCCCCGCTGTACAAAACGGTTAAGAAAATAATGTGGTACAGCTGTTGAATAGCTCACCGATGCGAAATCAGAAAGCGAATTCATTTGCGCTATTCTGTGCTCTTGCAAACTGTAAACGCTGTAAAGTATGTTTTAGCATCTGCCACTGTTTTATTCGTAAACTACATTTTATCAGACCACAGCATAACAATAGTTGATACCCAACCCTTGTGCAAATTAATTGCACCAACATGTGATCTTGACTGTTTTCTGGTTTAAATCATTTTAAAGCTCGTGAAAAGTTGAGAACAATGTTTGCCACGATAGGGGTGGAGTCTGTCTGATATACTTGACCAACCACCTTTACTAATTACTTGTTCGCCAGGCCTCTGATTGGATAATTAATGGATTACCGTGTCCTAATCCCCTTTCTGTCATGTATAAAAAGAAGGGGGTTTTGGCTTGTAAATCAGTTCTTCTTCAACAAGAAGTATACAACACCACGGAAACACGCTGCAATTATAACGCTAAATGAACACACCAACAAATCGAATTGAGAAATCGCCAAAATCTTCGGTCTCAGCCACACCACAGTCAGCCGGATATTCAAAAGGAAAGAGGAGACGGGATCAGCCAGCCCACGAAGACATGGACGGTGCCGCAGGAAATGGAAGATGACCCCGCGAGACGACAAAATGCTGGTACGCGACAGCAAAAAGAGCCCACGATTGACCAGTTCTGCCCTGAACGTCCGGGAGAAGGATAGAGTGTCTGTTTCGGACAGTACAGTACGAAGACGTCTGTTAAAAGCCGTCCTTCCGGTACGTCGTCCAGTGAAGAAACAGCTCCTTACCAAATACCCATGCGAAAGAACCATGGCACCGTGTCACAAGTCTAACAAGATGGATTTATTTGCACAAAAAGACATTACTGTGATGAATTGGCATGGCAATTCACCAGACTTGAACCCGATTGAGAATTTATGGTCAATCATCAAGATTCTTCTGTGTGAGAAAGATTGCTCTACACAAAATCCCCAATTTGAGCTATAATTACGACCTGGTATCGGGACCCTTCCATCATCAACATCTGTCAAAATCAGGTCGATTCCATGACGCATCGTTGAGGTGATAAAGAACAAGGGAGGACACATTTCTTACTAAAATGTACATTTGAATCATTTGAGTTGTCGAAAAATGTAAACAATCAATTGTATGGAAAAATAACAGGGTGTAGTTGCAGCATCGCATGTCAACTTTGGTTCGGAATTCTGTTAATCAGTGGTCCTCAACCTTTTTTGCGCCACGGACCGGTTTAATGTCAGACAATATTTTCACGGACCGGCGGATAAAGAAACTTTACAAAGATGTCGTTTTTTTACTCATTTTGCTAGTTTACGGCGGGCTAATTTTAGCGGTATGTATCACGTGACGTGAAGCGTTTTGACATGCGTCAAGAGTAAATCATAGATGGATCTAATCTGGTAATTGTTCATTTTTCATTTTATGTAAATTAATTATTCTTTCTGCGCGGCCCGGTGCCAAATGACCCACGGACCGGTACTGAGGGTTGGGGACCTCTGCTGTAAGTGACAAACTGAGGCGGCATCTAGGGGAGGGTCATGTCCACCGGCCTCTGCGAGACAGATCCTCCTTTATCCTCCTCGGCGGTGATTGTCACCAGCCCCAGGCGGGAGGGAAGTGGAGGCAGGGTCACGTCAAATAGATGACACCTGCTGTTGGCTAGCGGCCGCCTGGCAGACAGGCACAAAGTCCAACAGGCTGGTCGAGCCAGGCCAAAGATTACAAAGATGACTATGAAGTCATCGCTGCTAGCTTCTCATGGCCTCAGAGGGCGCCGTGTTTTTCTTACAGAGCCGTAGTAGAGCGAACGAAGCCTGATCCTAATCTCGAGGGATAGAAATCCAATTTTCAGAGGAGACAGTTGAGAGTCTGGCTCTCCGCCGTGTGAGAGAGAAGACTGACTCGCCGGAAAGCCTCAAACGCTCGGACTCGCCGCTTGTGTACACTCGACGTAGATCGACATGGATAATGACGGAGGCTTGGATAGCGCAGGCGGCTTTCCCTTTAACTTCTTACAGAGGAAAGCGTGGGAGGCTCAGGCAGAAAGCCATTCTTACACATCTGATCCCACGGAATTAAAATCCAGGTCTGGCTAATTCCCTTTACAAAGAGACCTTACATGCCTCTGCAATGCTCTGTTGGCACCAAAAACCGGAAATAATGGAAATTGTCAGGCTCAATACTACAGACGAGGATTAGGGTTTGGCAAAATACTCACTTTAATCCCAAAATTCTGATTTAATTCTCAGAATTCTGACTTTAATCTCAGAATTCTGATTTAATTCTCATAATTCTGATTTTAATCTCAGAATTCTCACTATAATCTAAGAATTCTTTATACTACATCTTTCACTTTAAAGTCTTTTTAAAGTCTCACTTTAAAGCCTTTTTTTTCAAGTGAGAGACGTAGCATGTAGAATTCTGAGATTAAAGTGAGAATTCGGACTTTAATCTCAGAATTCTGACATTATTCTCAGAAATCTGATTTTATTCTTTGAATTCTGATTTTAAAGTCAGAATTATAAAGTCAGAATTCTGAGATTGAAGTAAAAATTCTGAGAAGAAAGCCAGAAATTTGACTTTAATGTCAGAGTTCTTCCATTCATTTTTCCATACCGCTTATTCCTCATTAGGGTCGCGGGGGTTGCTGGAGCCTGTCTTCGGGCACGAGGCGGGGGACACCCTGAATTGGTTGCCAGCCAATCGCAGGGCACAAAAAGACGTACAACAGTCACTCGCACACCTAGGGACAATTTGGAGTGGTCAATTTGCCTGCCATGCATGTTTTTGGAGTGTGGGAGGAAACCGGAGGACTCGGAGAAAATCCACACAGGCCCGGGGAGAACGTGAAAACTCCACAGGGAGGACAGAGTGGGACACGAACCGGCGACCTCTGCACTGTGAAGCCGGTGTGCTAACCACTCGACCACCAAGCCGCCTCTCAGAATTCTTAATGCTATATATTTAACATTTTAAAGTGAGAGACGAAGCAAAAAGAATTCTGAGATTAAAGTCAAAATTCTGCCTTTATTCTCAGAATTGTCACTTTAAAGTCACAATTCTGAGATTCAAGTGAGAATTCTGAGATTAAAGAATAATTAAAGTCTTAGAATTTTGACTTTAACATCAGAATTATGAAGTCAGAATTCACACTATAATCTCAGAATTCTCACTGTAAAATTAGGATTCTGAGATAATTAAAATCCAAATTCTGAGATTAAAGTCCGAATTCTTAGAATAAAGTCAGAATTTCGACTTTGACCTCAGAATTTTGACTCTATTCTTAGATTTCTGAATTTCAAATGAGAATTCTGAGAATACAGTCAGAATTTTCAGTTTCATCTCAGCATTATTTATGCTATATCTTCACTTTAAAGTCTTTTTTTAAAGTGAGAGGCGTAGCATGAAGAAATCTGCAATTAAAGTGAGTGATGGGTTAAAAATGATCGTCCCCTCCGGTTCATGGCTCTTCACGGTGTGAGAAGATGGTAGTAAAATCAGCAGGAACCAAGATGTCGAACAAAAGACATTATTTTAATCTTGTAGACCGCAGGGACATTGTGAGGTTGGTTGAGGAGGGCCTGAGGGAAAGAAAAGGGGCGTGTTGGGAGAGCTTTTATAAAGACGGATAGGATGTGACGTCATGTAAAGGTGGGCAGGATGTGACGTCATGTAAAAGCGGGCAGGATGTGACATGTCAGGAAGTCCAAGAAAAACAAAATGATGCAAAAGGAAATAGAAAAGATGTTTAAAAATATTCATGTAGCAAATTGTCAAACAGTCAGCTAGCAGATAGCTACCTTTGACAGAACTCTCTTGACTATCTAATTACCAAGGCAGCACGTAATAAACAAGAAAAACATTTCAGTTTTAACGTTCTTCATCCGCTAGTTATTTGCAGTACCTCATCGTTAAAAAAAAAAAAGTACAAATGAATTGAGCGTTTCTAATTTTTCTATGTATGGTGACAGTCAGTCCAGATTGTGTGATCCCAACAAAATGGACGTATCTGTGATGAGGTGTTGCAAAAGGTGTTGAGTAATTTGTCGTTAAGAATGAAGAAAAACTGGAATCATATGCGATGTATGCCCCCCCTTTTTTTTCTCTTAGCTTCCCTCACGAACGCCAAAGGAAGAAGAAGCTGCCTTCGCCTCAAAGTCTTTGTTCGGCCACAAAGTAAGTTAACGCATTGATTGACGGAGAGCGTAAATGTGCGACGTCGCGATTTCGGTCAACACGCCTGATCTTCTTTCCCTCTTTGTGTTTCAAGACAATTGCGTGCGAAACTCCGGCGGCGTACAGGAAGGGGTGGACTTTGACGAAAGGAGTCACAACAGTCTCGAACCCAGAGGTTGGTGGGATTTGTCAGCCACGTGTGGCTTTCTCTTGAGAATTTGAGAAGTAGATTGCTCACAGGTGTCAAAGACAAGGCCCGGGGGCCAAATCGGGCCCACCACATCATTTTATTCGGCCCGTGAAAATAAGTCAAACTTGTGAAATTTCAAGCTCATATATCGAGCTAGCCAGTCGCGAGCCGGTTAGTGCTCAAGCTAACCTTTTTTCTATTCAGCTCGCTGGCTACTCCCTTGCATCACAAGTGTCAAAGTTAACGCCTGGGGGCCAAATCCGGCCCGCCTCCAGTTAGTCATCAAGCTAACCATTTTTCTATTCAGCTAGCTGGCTTCTCCCTTGCATCACTGGTGTCAAACTTAAGGCCCGGGGGCCAAATCGGGCCCAACACATCATTTTATTCGGCCCGTGAAAGTAAGTCAAATTTGCGAAATCCTATGATGCTTGCTAAAGTCCGAACCAAAATGTCAAATTGTCTTACGTAAACCACAATAACAGGTTTTATTCTTGACTTCAGATTTTAAAACTAGTTTTTCATTAACGGCCCCCCGAGATAAAATCTGGAACTACTATGTGGCCCGTGGCAAAAAAATGATTTTGACACCCTCGATCTAAAATGTTCACAACTGAGTACTCAAAATGTGTCAGACAATCTTTTCAAGCAAAATCTCCTGATTTTCCCTATAGATGACATCAGTCACGAGTCACCAGAACCTTCTCGGAGGGACGTTAGCTCATCTGCCCCGTCCTTCAATTCGATGTCCCTACTGTCCTCTGCCATCGTCTTCCTGGCGGCGATTTTGTCGTCATAGCGCCCGTTCCGAGGAAACCGCCAGGAAATTGACTGTCCTGATTGGACTGACGGGCTGCTCTACCCTGCCACCCTTCCCCGTTTATTGAGCACTTTTATATTACCTTTGCCGAAAAAAATGGATACACTCTTGACAATCTTTCACAATGAAAGAGGGGGTGACCTGGATCATGCGTGATTGACCTTGGGCCAGGTGCTGACGGCCCGCGCCGGGAGAGGTACAATCTCTTCATGTTCGCCTCCCACATATTCAGCATTTATTACTGTCCAAGAAAACCTGCACAATACCCACACACATACACCCAAGGCGCACTGGTGTATATCGATTTTTTTTCCACATATAAAGTGCACCGAATTATAAGGCACACCTTCAATGAATGAAAAAAATATATAATTGATTAATATGTACAAGTTTTTCAGCTATACGGTACACCACATTAGAAGGCACTGCATTAGAGGCTGGGGAAAAATGGATAAACTCTTGACAATCTTTCACAATGAAAGAGGTGGTGACCAGGATCATGCATGACTGACCTTGGGCCAGGTGCCGACGGTCTCTTCATGTTCACCTCCCACATATTCAGCATTTATTAGTGTCCAAGAAAACCCGCACAATACCCACACACATACACCCTTGTGCAAATTAATTGCACCACCCTGTTATTTTGGCATAAAATTGATTGTTTACATTTTTTAACAACTCAAATGATTCAAATATACATTTTAGTAAGAATAGGAGGCGAAACGTCCGACACCTTCAAAAAGTACAGATAACGGCTGAAGAAACCTTCTCATCGATTTTAGTAAGAAGTGTGTCCTCCCTTGTTCTTTATCACCTCAGAGATGCATTTTGGCATGGAATCCACCAGATTTTGACAGTTGTTGATGACGGAAGGGTCCCTGTGCCAGGTCTTAATTATAGCACAAATTTGTTTTTTTTTTGTTGTGCAATTATGCTCACGCAGACGGATCTGGATTATTGACAATAAATTATCAATCGGGTTCAAATCCGGTGAATTGCCAGGCCAATCCATCACAGTAATGTCCTGTATCCATCTCGTTGAAGAAGAACTGATTCATAAACCAAAAACCCCTTATTTTTATACCCGACGGAAAGGGGATTAGGCCATGGTAATCCATTAATTATCCAATCAGAGGCCTGGCAAACAAGTAATTAGGGAATGTGGTTAGTCAAGTACAGTATATCAGACAGACTCCACCCCTATTGTGGCAAACATTGTTCTGAACTTTAGAATGAGCAATCAGACAATCAGGAAAACAGTCACAGTGTGGTGCAATTAATTTGCACAAGGGTGTACACCCACACACAAGGACACACCAACATAAACAACAGCCTTTTCTGCATACGGATGGTCTCATCAGACCCCAAAAAGTAACATGACGACACCTGACATGAGAAGATCGCAGAGCGACATGTGGGTCAGAATTTTTTTTTTTTGCATGGGGGGGTGTCGGGGGGGTTGGGGGGGGTGGGGGGGGGGGGTCATGATGTAACAGAGCAAGCCTGTCATGATGTAACCTTCCTCAGGTGATAAATGTGTTTTGTTGACTGTGGATTAGCCTTAGTTGAAAATTTATTGAGAAGCATTTTTCGTGTCTCGACTGAGCGATGTCGTCCCCCCACAACGCCCCCAAGAACACATTTTACTAGACATACTTTAACTGTAACAGCCAATACAGGTGTACAGTTAAATGTTGGAATAACATTGTGCAAGGTATGTTTTTGTTTGTGTTTGTTTTTTTTTTTTTTTTTTTTTTGCCCCGGCACGGTACGTTTTGTGTATTGTCATTTCTGTCCCAAAAACGCCAATCAAAACACATTGGATTGGATTGGATGTTTATTTGTCTCGCAGTGGAGAAATTGACATTTCACAGCAGCAAAGTTATGAACGGAAGAGGAACGGATTGAAAGAAGTAGAAAAACAAAATACAGGAGCTTCTGGAAGGCGGCCACTCTCGCGGCGCCATCTTGAAGTAAAAAAAACAACAACAACAACAAAAAAACAAATAACAAGTAACATGACAACACAAAGACACAGAGAGGCATTCATTCTTCAGCACTTGCTGTAGCCTCTTTGTGACATGAAGCATCAGGTCATATTTCATTTGGGAAAATCACAATATGATACTAAATGGAGTTAATGGGTGTGTTTTAATTGGAATGTTTATCGCGGTTTTACTATGTCCAGTAAGGAAGGAGGGCGGGGGAGGGGGGGGGGGCTAGTGTGCTATCAGGGTGTGCAAATTGTGGTATATGTGTTGAAATATGCTATTCATGAATGTCACCGTCGTATGTTTTCTCTTTGCATTATTTGTGGATCACTGTCAGGACACCATCGTTGTATATAGTCACACCATGTATTCCTAAAATCATTCAGTCACATATTTTCCGGTGTATAAGGTGCACTGGATTATAAGGCGTAACCCCAATAAATGAATGGTGTATTTAAAAAAATCCACATATAAGAATTATAAGGCATACCTTCAATGAATGAAAAAAAAAAAAGAATTTAGAAATATGTAAGTTTTTCAGCTATAAAGTACGCCACATTTTCAGCTATATGGTACACCACATTATAAGGCGCTGCAGTCGAGGCTGGGGTTACGCACTACTTCTACTGGGGTGAGGGGGGCGGCGAATGGAGTTGCGAGACCTGTTGTGGCTCAATATGACTTCACGTATAAGGCGCATAAAGGTCATCTTTTGAAAAAAAATCAAGACTTTTCGGTGAGTCTTATACACCGGAAAATACGGTAAATAATACACTGAAATAGTATAAAATGGATACATCGTAAACCTAATCATTTTTAACTCATTCACCGCCATTATCAAATTTATTCGGGAATTGAAAATATGACGTAGAGCGCCATTCCTGAATTTGTTGGGGTTTTCTTTTTTCATGATTGGGCGCCGTGACCTCTGGCAATATTTTTTTTTCTTTTTTCACAAGGGGGCAGCATTTCCCCTTTTTCCATGTTAGCGCTTTGCTACAGCTTCAGCTGTTGCTCTTCTTCTTTTCCTTTCGGCTTTTCCCCTCAGAGGTCGCCACGGCGAATCAATGTCCTCCATCTATCCCGATTTTGTGCATCCTGTTCTCTCTCTCTCACCAGCTACCTTCATGTCCTCTTTGACCACATCCATAAACCTCCTCTTCGGTCTTCCTCTCGGTCTCCTGCCTGGCAGTTCAAGGCTCAGCGTCCTTCTCCCGATATCACTCTCTCTCCTCTGGACATGTCCAAACCATCTCAGTCTAGCCTCTCTGAATTTCTCTCCAAACGCTCTAATATGAGTTGTCCCTCTAATGTACTCATTCCTGATCCTATCCAACCTGGTCACTTCCAAAGAAAACCTCAACATCTTGAGCTCTGCTACCTCCAGCTCTGCTTCCTGTCTTTTCTTCAGTGGCACTGTCTCCAGTCCAAACATCATGGCTGGTCTCACCACTGGTTTTATACACTTTTCCTTTCATCCTAGCTAAAACCCTTCTATCACACGTCACACCTGACATTTTTCTCCAGCCGCTCCAGCCTACCTGGACACGCTTCTTCACCTCTTTTCCACACTCTCCATTGCTCTGGACAGTTGACCCCAAGTACTTAAAATCCTCCACCTTCTTTATCTCTTCTCCCTTCAGCATCACTCTTGCACTTGGATCCCTCTCATTCACACACATGTATTCCGTCTTGCTGCGACTGATCTTCATTCCTCTCCTTCCCAGGGCATATCTCCACATCTGTAGTTTCTCCGCCACCTGTTCCCCGTTCTCGCTACAGATCACAATGTCATCTGCAAACATCATGGTCCAAGGAGATTCTTATCTAACATTGTCTGTCAACCTGTCCATCACCATAGCAAACAAGAAGGGGCTCAGAGCTGAACCCTGGTGGAGTCCCACCTCCACCTTGAATTCCTCAGTCATACCGACAGCAGACCTCACAACTGTCTTACATTCATGATACATACATACATGATACACCGCTCTGACATAATTTTCCATCACTACAGACTTCCTCATGCAATGCCACAGCTCTTCTCTGGGCACCCTGTCATACGCTTTCTCCAGATCTACAAAGGCACAATGCAATTCCTTCTGACCTTCTCTGTACTTCTCTATCAGCATTCTTAAAGCAAACACTGCATATGTCGTACTCTTTTTTGGCATGAAGCCATACTGCTGCTCACAGATGTTCACTTCTGCTCTTAGTCTAGCTTCAACTACTCTTTCCCAGAGTTTCATTGTATGGCTCATCAACGTTATTCCTCTGTAGTTAGTACAACTCTGCACATCTCCGTTGTTCTTAAAAATGGGCACGAGTACACTTTGTCTCCATTCTTCAGGCATCTGTTCACCATCTAAGATCTTGTTGAATAACCCAGTCAAGAACACCACCGCCACCTCTCCAAGACACTTCCATACATCGATTGGTAAATCATCAGGCCCGAGTGCCTTTCCCCCCTTCATCCTCTTCAGCGCCTTCCTCACTTCATCCTTGCTAATGTTTGCTACGCCTTGGTCCACAACAGTCACGTCTTCTACTCTTTGTTCCTTCTCATTTTCCTCATTCATCAATTCTTCAAAGTACTCTTTCCATCTTGCCATCAGACTACTGGCACCTGTTAATACATTGCCATCTCTATCCTTAATCACCCGAACCTGCTGCAGGTCCTTACCATCTTTGTCTCTCTGTCTCCCCAGTCTGTAAAGATCAGTCTCACCTTCCTTGCTGTCTCGCCAAGCATACAAGTCATCATAGGCCTCTTGTTTGGTCTTTGCCACCTTTACTTTAACCGTGCGCTGCATCTCCTTGTACTCCTGTCTAGTCCTCTCAGTGTACAGCTTCAGCTGTTGGTAAAGCGCTATATAAACTGATATGTATACATTGCATTGTATTCTGGACAGCCACCCTCATTTCAACCTCATTTCTCCAGACCCATATAACTTAGGAATTAACTCTTCTTTTCTGATAAAAGAAGAGAGTAAGGTTTCTTATTCTGCATTGAATGCTTATGTAGTCCTAAAATGTAATATTCTGTGGGTCCTGCAATTTGAGTGACAATAACAAAAACCCTGGCACTGGAGTGGATACATTTTTGCACGTCTGGCTGTGAATGAGTTAAAAAAGTCATAATTTCAAGTTTTTCTCTCTTTCCACTTGAGGTGCTGAGGTTGTTGCGCAATGTGGGTCTTAAACACATTCAGAGGTTAAACGCATGTTCAATTTTGATGTTTTGTGACACCGTCTTCACTCACGACGTTTCATACGCATTGCATGATCTCAAATCCACTTAGCTTAGCTTCCAGTTTTGATCTTTTGTGGCTTTTTTGGGGTGTTTTCACATACCTGCAGGTTGTGTGCAGATAACAAAAGATGGAAATATCGGTTTTCATTTTACTTCCTGACATCGACCACCAAGCCTCAATACACCTGAATATCTTCGGCTACGTCACCATGAGAAAAGCAACCGTTTTTGTTTTGTTTTTGTTTTTTCCTGGATACTGTGTATCCAACAATAAGACTATTGTTACATATGGTGTTTGATACTTTGTTCACAAGGAAGAAAATATTTTTTTGCTAATAGAAAATGTTTTTTTTCCTTTTGTATGTATTTTATACGAAACGCGGATACGTTACACCCCTTATAATGCCAATTGGTGAAAATGTGGAGCATATTGAACATTCTTTGTTGGTTATCTGAGATGAAAGAATGACGAATAAAAGCCTGAATGAAGACCAGATGGGTCTTGAAGACCCACAAAAAGGAAAAAAAATAGAGACTCCGGTTTATGTGGGTTTTTTATGACAGTGTACAGTGATACCTCAGTTTACGAGCACCTTGGCTAATGAACTTTTCGGCTTAAATTCACGATAATTTAATCTTGGCATCCTAACTATTTTTTGGGATACACACGGAGCGCCACAATGAGTGATGTGTCGTTCACGAACGATCCCATTCTGCTAACAAGGAAATGGCAGCCGACTTGTTTTTGTCCTCTATTTCTCCCCCCCAGTCTTCGGTTAAAGCTGCACGTGATTGGTCAAGAACGCAGTAGTGGGGGGGGGGGGGGTTACAGAAACACAGAGCTGCAAATAATAAATTGATAGGCAGACAACAGATAGAGAGTGAGAAAATGGATAGAAAACACAGTGACATTTGGACTTGTTTCAACTTTATTGATAGTTCAAAGGCAGAGTGTAGACTGCAAGATTAAAATATCCTATCAATCAGACTCCACAAATAACCCGCACAAGCCATCTGTACACTTGATGCAAAAAGCTATCAACCCAACTAAACAGAACACAATTGATGAGTAACTAGGTAAAATTATCACAGAGAAAGCCCAGCAACTTCACTCGGATATCGTCAAGAGGCAACCTGGAAGTTCTTCATCCATTAATGATTTCAAGGCTGGCCACGGGTGGTTCGAGAACTTTAAGCATCGTACAGGGATTCATAGTGTCATTCGTTATGGTGAGGCAGCCAGTTCTGATAATAAAGCTTCCAAAGGTTACAAGGAATCATTCTTCAAGATGGTGGAAGAAGAAGGCTACATTCCTCATCAAGTGTTTAATGCTGATGAAAGCGGCCACTCCATTCCATCAAGCCATCAACGACCATCACAACGGTAAATAAAAGACTTTATTATATAGTACAGTTTATTTCTTTATTTACAATACCATAGTACAGTAAAGTCTCGTTATATGGATATTCAAGGGAGTCCGAAAAAATATCGATATAACCGGGACTATCGATATATCCGACCCTGTTTGCATGTAATTTTCTCCGTGCGTGCATAGAAATAGTATCGATATAACCGGGACTATCGATATATCCGATATCGATATAACGAGACTTTACTGTATATTTATTATACATAAAATAAGGTCTATTTTGTGTAGTTTTAAGGCTTAGAAAATTATGAAGTAGAAATTTATGTTTTATGGGGACCTGGAAGCGGGTTATTCTGATTTTAATGATTTCCAGTGGGAAATTAATGTTTGGGATACACACTTTTCGCCTTAAACACTGTCTGTGAACCAATTAAGCTCGTAAGCCAAGGTATCACTGTATTATCATTTCGGGGTGCACGTGAGCTAGTTGTGATAATGTTTCACTTACATGTGATGATATTTTCTGTGTTCCGAACAAAATGGCGACGCAAAGGTTTTTTTAACCGAATGTGATGTTCTTTCTGGCTAGCAAATCCGTTGCTCATCTTTTGCAATGACAAAGGCCACATCGTCGTGATTTTAATCCGGGAAAACATTTAAAAAAAAATATCGTAGCAACAACCAGTTTCCCCCCCCCCAAAAAAAAAAAAAAAAAACAAAACTCCACGTTTGTTATCACGTTGCAGCGAGTGTAACTTTCATCCTGTCCATTTTCTTCTGTTTCCCTGATTCGTCTTTGGCGAGTTTTTTTTTTTCCAGTATTCCAAAAAAGTGGTGTTTATTTGTAAATACACAGCAGCTATTATAAATGAAAACAATCATGAACAACAAGAAAAAAATAAAAAAGATGTAATAAATATTTCTTTGTCATTGTAAGTGTGATGTGTGTTTTTTTTATTTTTTATCATGAACGACAATGGCCGCCGTTTGTCTTGTTTTGAGTTAACTCATTCATTGCCGTTACCAAATTTATTCGGGAATTGAAAAAGTGTGATGTGGAGCGCCATTCCCAAATTTGTTTGGGTTTTGTTTTTTCTTGTGAGGGGGGGGGGGCGATAAAGTGCTGGTCAGACCTCTGGCAATGTTTTTCCCTCCTACGAGGGGGCATTACAGCATTTGCCTTTTTTTTGCCATATTAGCGCTTTGTTACAATTGGAGCTGTTAAAGTGCGACATAAATGGGGTCAAGAAAAACCTTGAATGAAAACTCGCAAATGAGTGTATTTCCTGCACTATAAGGTGCACCTAAAGGAAAATATTCTTTTCAAAAGCTGACCTTGCGCCTTATCATGCGGCGTGCCTTATGTATGTATGTTTTAAAATGTAACTTTTTTTCTTTCTTTTTAGCGAGGGGGGGGCTTTTATTTATCTAGCTATTCAGCTATATTTGTATCTCGCTGGGCATCTGGCTATCTAGCTAGCTGTCTAGCTATTTAGCTGGCTACCTAGCTAGCACTTTATTTGCTATCTATTAGCTGTCTTGCTGGCTCATTAGCTGTTGAGCTAGGTAGCTATTAGCTATCTAGCTGGCTCTTTAGCTGTAGCTATCTATTAGCTATATATCTAGTTGGCTAGCTATTAGCTATATATTTGCTAGCTATCTAGCTTTCTATCTATTTGAGTTATTCCGGGTTGAGTGAACGCTGCCGCTGCTCACCTACAGAAAAACTTATCCTGTGACTGTAAAGTGACCTTGAGAGTTTCAAAAGGCGCTTAGAAATGAAATGTATTATTATTATTATTATTATTATTATTATTATAAATAAAATGTATTATTATTATTATAAATTAAATGTATTATTATTATTATTATTATTATTATTATTATTATTATTATTATTATTATTATTATTATTATTATAATAAATCAATACTTATGTATTGTATTTTGTACAGATGCCCCCATTTCAAGCTCAGATAACTCCAGATTAATATCATTTCGGAATTAACTCTTTTTTTCTGATAAAATAAGAGAGTGTAAGTTTTCTTACGCTGCATTGAATGTTGATGTCGTCCTAAACATATTGTGTGGGTCCTGGAATTGGAGTGACGATGACAAAAACCTGCCACTGGAGTGGACACATTTTTGCATCGTCTGCGAGTGAAGTTAAGCAAGACTCAATATGTTGACTGTAACTCAAATAAAAATGAGATGCGAGGCTATACCGTAAAAAAAAAAGTACAATGATAACTCGGCTTACGAACGCTTTAGCTAACGAACGCTTTCGTGATGTTCCGAGTGTGTCTGCTTGCATCTGTTGCTGTTGCAAGATCACAACTTCGAAGATGTACAACCCAGAGCTCCTTGGGACACTTTGTGCCAAAAGCTATCCATTCCATCAAGCCATCAACGACCATCACAAAGGTCAATAAAATGACATTATACAGTACAGTTTTTTTCCCATGATAATACAGTAGCACATTAATTATACATAAAATATGGTGTATTTTGTGTAGTTTTAAGGATTATTTAGAAGAAAATTATGTTTTATGGGGACCTGGGAACGGATTATTCTCATTTTAATTGTCTCCTATGGGCAATTTAAGTTGTTATACACTTTTTGCCTTCCACACACTTTCTGGGAACCAATTAAGTTCGTAAGCCATGGTATCGCTGTTTATTTTAGTGCCTGGTATTTCACCGACTTGAATTTACAATCCTTCTTTTAACTTGATGAATTTCGCCATCATGTCGGTCTTAAGAAAATCTCCTGCGGCGTGTGTTAATTTGATCTCACAAGGGGAGCCTCCTGTAAAATATTCGCAGTGCTTCCACTACTTTTTTCTCCTCTTGTCTGCTTCAATTTAGTCGAACGCTTAAACAGACGGAATTTGGTTGGGGCCTTTGCTAAACAAACCATTCGGCAGTGAGTGGGAGACGAAAAGATAATATCAGTAACCAAACAATTGTGCTGCCTTCTTTGGTAGCAGTGACCTTTGATCTTGCCGCAACAGAGACGTCACCAACGAGGAGAAAGCCATCTTTGAGAAATCCTGCCAAAAAAATGATGTTAGCTGTCATCAGTAGTTCCAAACGCCGCCGTTATGGAGGCCACACGACGACACATCCGTCACTTTCTCTGACACGCTCTTTAACTCATTCATTGCCATTCACAATTATTTTCGGGAATTGAAAATATGACGTAAAGCGCCATTCCAGAATTGGTTCGGGATTTGTTTTTTCATGCTGGGGTGACGATAAAGCTCTGGTGATGTTTCTTACCTTCCACAAGGGGGCAGCATTTCCCTTTTTTTCCATGTCCGCGCTTTGTTACAGTTTCTGTTGTTGTTCAAGCGCTATATAAATCATGAGTTAGCCTCTTCTTGCAATTTAGCATTTAGCCTCCCATTGGCAACATCGTTCCATCCACAAACATCCGGTAACAATTTCATTTTTCCAAATATCTGCCATCTCCAACAAAGAAATTTCCTTATTGTTTAAAAAAAAATCAGTAGTGTCATCAGTGTATTTTTAGTAGAATTTCCCTTTGAAAAATTTGCTTTTAGCATAGCTCTCAATGCTGACATTAATGTATATTATTATTATTATTATTATTATTATTATTATTATTATTATTATTATTATTATTATTATTATTTATTATTATGATTATTATGTGCTAGCTATTTGCTATCTATTAGCTATCTGGCTGACTAGCTATCTATTCACTATCTATCTAGCTTGGTATCTGTTGGCTGTCGATTGGCTAGCTAGCTAGCTTTCTATCTATTTGAGTTATTTACGGGTTTAGTGAATGCTGGCGCGTGTGGCTGCCGCTGCTCACCCGCAGAAAAACTTATTCTGTAGAGACCTTCAGAGTTTTGAAAGGCACTTGTAAATAAAATGTATTATGATTATTATGATTATTATGATTATTATAATTATTATGATTATTTTTTAATTATTATTATTATTATTATTATTATTATTATTATTATTATTATTATTATTATTATTATTATTATTATTATGTACGTATTGCATTTTGTACAGCTGTCCCCATTTCAACCTCCGATAACTCGAGACTCCTATAACTTAAGAATTAACTGTTTTGTTCTGATGAAAGAGGACAGTCTCAGACAGGGGTGTCAAACTCAGTTTTGTCACGGGCCACATTGTAGTTACAGTTTGCATTGGAGGGCTATTATGAATTTTGAAAAACCACGTACGAGTAAATATTTAATCACCTCAGTGTACGCAAACTGTACGGCATTATTGGCTGGACACCTGTCACTCATTGAGTTACATTGCAAAATGGTACAAAAATAAATAAATAAAATAAAAAAATATATATAGTTTTCCCTTGCCCGGACGCGGGTCACAAGGGGCCCCTCTCTGGAGCCAGGCCTGGAGATGGGGCTCGTCCAGCTCCAACCGCGGTACGCGGTTGGAGCTGGACAGCGAATTAATCGGCCCGTCCAGCTCCCAAACCGTGCGGGCCCTAGTGGACTCGGGGGCCGACGGGTGCATCATTGACCCCCAGCTGGCGGACTCGTTGGGCTGCCAGCTGATGGATCTCCACCCCCCCCAAAGGAGATCGTCGACCTGGACGGCAGACTGTTAGCCCGAGTCACCCACCTCACTGCCCCGCTAAAACTCCGGGTAGCGGGGAACCACGTCGAGCACCGCCAATTTCTAGTTATGCCCTCCCGGAATGCGCCGTTGGTATTGGGTCTCCCCTGGCTCAATACCCACGACCCATCCATCTCCTGGGAGGGTCCCACCATTCAGGGCTGGAGCCCCTACTGCTACGCCAACTGCCTGTGGGAGGCTACGGCAGGGCGAGACCCCTCCTGCCTCAAGGGCGTGCCACAATGCTACCATGACCTGCGGGAGGTGTTCAGCAAAGACAACGCCCAATCCCTGCCACCCCACCGACCGTATGACTGTGCCATCGACTTGCAGCCAGGGGCTCCATTACCGGACTCCAGACTTTTTCACATTTTACAACCTGAACGGGAAGCCCTGAGCACTTACATAGACTCCTCCCTTGCGGCGGGACTCATCCGGCCGTCACGGTCTCCGTTGGGCGCAGGGTTCTTCTTTATTGACAAGAAGGACGGAACCCTGCGTCCGTGTGTCGACTACCGGAGTCTGAACGACATCACCATCCGAAACAAATACCCCCTCACCCTCATGGACTCAGCCTTCACGCCCCTTCAGTCCGCAACCATTTTTTTCTAAATTAGACCTCCGCAGTGCGTACCACTTGGTCCGCATCCGGGAGGGGATGAATGGAAAACTGCATTTAAAACACCGTTAGGTCATTTTGAAGATCTGGTGATGCCGTTCGGACTCACGAACGCGGCCGCCGTCTTCCAGAACTTGATCAATGATGTGCTCAGGGACTTCCTCAATGTTTTTGTTTTCGTTTATCTGGATGATATTCTTATTTTTTCTCGTTCTGCAGAGGAGCACCGGCAACACGTCCGACGGTTCCTGGGGGGGGTTTCAACCGCTTGCCTTCACCAACCCCCCTGTTCTGCGTCATCCCGACCCGGATCTCTCGTTCACGGTCGAGGTTGACGCATCCGAGTCCGGAGTAGGGGCCGTCCTGTCCCAGCGCTCTCCCATGGACCAGAAGCTACGCCCATGCGCCTTCTTCTCCCGCCGGCTCAGCCCCGCCGAGGCCAACTATGACGTCGGCAACCGGGAACTGCTGGCGGTCGTCCTGACCCTTCAGGAATGGAGACACTGGCTTGAGGGAGCGAAACACCCCTTCACCGCCTACACGGACCATAAAAACCTGGCGGCCATTCGGTCGGCCAAGAGACTAAACTCTAGACAGGCCCGATGGTCACTCTTCCTCACCCGGTTTAACTTTTCTCACCTACTGCCCAGGGTCACAGAACACCGGATTCATTCATAGATACGTCTTTGTCTCCTTCCCCCAAGTGAAAATAAACTTTTGATCCGGTGCAAAGATTATTTTTCTTTTAACTCTCAAGAACCAAAAAAAAAGTTCCTGTCGTTTTTTTTTTCTATACCGTTCGTTCAAATCACTGATTGCAAAGCCCCCCAAAAACTTTGCGGAGGAGAGAGAAAGAGCATATTTGTCCTGGATGACGCCGCGTCAAGACGAAAATTATCCACGCACTGAAATAACAGTGCATGTCGACCTCGTGGGGGTGTGGGGGGCACGCGGGGAGGCATGAGGGATGGGGGTCGGAGACAGCCGAGGTGTGTTTCAGCGTAGGAAGAAAGGCGTTGCGCCACGTCAACCCTCAAGCGGCGAATGAGCATGGAGGAGGGGTCAAAGGTCAAACACTTTCATAGAGAAACACGCTGAACAGTCCCACGTCACCCTCCCCCTCCCTCAACTCCAGTTTACCCAGTGACTAAAAAAGGTGACTGTTTTCTGTCACTGGAAAAGACACGCTGAAATGCTTGTGCACAAACGCCAAGTAAAAAACATGAATGGTCTCGCCCCCCCAGACCACCCCCCAAAAAAAATTAAAATAGGTCATCATAGGCCAGCAGATGTTTTCAACTTTCTGATAAATTCGGCTTTTTTGTCCGGATTAACAGATAATGAGATCTTTGGAGTCACCCTGAGAAAGCAACAACCCCTCGACACCCCCCCCCCCAAGAAAAAAATTCAGGGGCATCGGGGGGGGGGGGGGGCTCTCGGAGTGATTTATGTTCTTCCTTATCAGACATAATGAGTGTTCTTACAATTAGAAGGAGGCTATTTGTCAGCGTCGGCGAGACTCCGTCATGGCGACCTGTGTGAGCTTGGAGGGGAGGGGAGGTTAAGGGTCGGGGGAGGGATTTAAGAGGTGGAAATGTTACGCAGACTCAGCGTCCGGCTCTCGCCTGGTTATTTTCGGGAATGAACTTGTTTTTGGCTTGTTGATTCTTCTCGTTAGCATAGCGCTACACACTAGTGATGTGTCGCTTGCGAGCTAGCCGGTTCTGAAGTGAACGAGGAGTGCCGGTTCGTCACAAGGAGCCGGAAATGGGAGCCAACTTTTTTGTCCTCTATTCCCCGGTCTTCGGTTAAAGCCACACGTGATTGGTCGATATCTGTGGGCGAGGAGGGAGGGGATAATTACAGACACACGCAGCAGTGAGAAGTAGGGAGGGTGTCACGATCGGGTTGGCGACCAACGGATGGCGCTGTCGGCACCGCCTGCACCTGCACAGGTGTAGGTCGTTCCGATCAGTGGCAGACTGTCACATTCTGGTTGTCGACCAACGGATAGCGCTGTTGGCCCCGCCTGCAGCTGCACAGGTGTTGGTCATTCCAATCAGTGGCAGTTAAAGGACAACCAACGTCTCCGGACAAGTTGTGTCCATAATTTGTAAAATGGCTTCAAATGACTTCTACTGAGCGTATTTTACAAAGATTCCACCGCATGTAGCTATATTTTACGTTTTAAGACTCGCGCTGAATATTCCGGAAGTCTTGTTTTTGAGTTTGTGACGAGTCCTCACCCTACGTCACTGAAGGAACGCCCCTCAGCGAGAAAGGACATACCTTGCATGCATTTTGCAATACTTTGTTTGGTCTGAAAACTTCGTGTTGATCCGTGTTGATGGCGAAATTAGAAGGAAAACACATAAATAACGCGATGATGAATCCTTCTGTGTGGTACAGAGCATCTATTTGATATTCACTGACGACAATTCTAAGGAATTAATCAGCCCGTTTCCACTGAGCTTTCCACGGAGCTTTGTCGCCCTCTTCTACCTCTTTTCGGTTCTACATCCCCCCCCCCCGAGATGACACACATTCGGTGCTACATTTTCCCCATCCAAATGACACGTAATAAAATCTTTAATCGATTGCAAACATGTATGCTTTCCTCTTCAGAACTATTTGAATCATATTCATAACTGGATGAGTAACAAGAAAGCATGTTCTCAGAATCTGAAGCCATTGTTTTGATTCTAGAGCAAGGCAAGACTTACCGTGACACCACGAACATGGGGGCGGGACCTTCTGAAACTGGCCACTTACGGTTTCAAATTAAAGTACTTTTTACACACTTTAAGTCATTTTTATTGATGTTTTGCCTTTGACTAAAAATATCATACTGCATGTTTTGGGTATTTTAGATGCTATAAAACGTTTTTCTGATGTCAGTTAGGAAACAAAAAAGTTGTCCTTTAAAAGGACTCCCGGCATGACCATTCCGTGTCGGGTCATTGTATGTGTTTGCTTCACCCAGGGTATCAGGTTTGTTTCATCTTGGCAGATTTTTACTCATGGTTTTCGTAAAAAGGAGCCGAAAATGGGAGCCGACTTTTTTTGTCCTCTATTCACCGGTCTTCGGTTAAAGCTGCACGTGATTGGTCGATATCTGTGGTAGAGGAGGGAGGGGAAAATTACAGACACACGTGGCAGCGAGGAGTATGGGGGGTGTCATGATCGGGTTGGCGACAAAAGGGTGGCGCTGTCGGCCCCGCCTGCACCTGCACAGGTGTTGGTCGTTCCGATCAGTGGCAGACTGTCACGTTCTGGTGGTCGACCAACCATCACCACCTCGCAAACCATGTGGCAGTTGTGGATCCCAAAAAGCAGGCAGGAGGGAGCAGCAGGTTGTATTTGAGAAATTGTTTGAAAATAAAGTCAACAGAAACAAAAATCAAAAACATTAAAATCTTCTGAACAGAAAAATACAAAGTATCAAAGAAAAAACCAAGAGTAAAAGTCTGCCAAGATGTAACAAACACATGCACAGCATACAGAGCATGCACAATGCATACAATGCATACACAATGACCCAATGCCGAATGGTCGTGCCGGGAGTCCTTTTGACTGCCACTGATTAGAACAACCAGCACCTGCGAGGCTGCAACAGGGCTGACCGCGCTACCCGTTGGTCGACAATCCGAACGTGGCAGTCCGCCCCACTGATCAGAACGATGTAGATGCAGGCAGGGCCGACAGCGCCACCCGTTGGTCGCCAACATGATCATGACACCCTGACAAGGGGTTAGGGTAGACAGGTGGACAACTGTTATTATTATTCAATTATTATACTTTTTTACTCGTTGGTATGATAGCATTATTAATATGAAAAGCAAATTAGTGACAGCTGATCATCAGACCAGAGTAACCACAAGGAAAGTGAAAGTTAGTAGATGCTCTCTGTGCACATATAAATGAAGCCATATAAATAAAAATATTTGATATTGTGTATATTTTACATGAGTAATTCATTTTTCCACATAATTGCATGTAGTTTTTGGTATTTAATTAATTTAAGCAACAACAAAACAAACAAACTGAGGAGCCATTTGGGAGCCAAAGAACGCGGATCTTTTCTAGTGAGCCGAACCAAAAGAGCCGGAATTCCCATCACTACTACACACAAATGTTTTAGTATGCTTAGAAATCGCAATTCTTAGTACTCTTCATGACCCCCCCCACCCCCCGCCTCCACCCTTATTTTTTTTTTTTTAGGGGGAGGCGGACCATTCCCGTTCTCAATGTCCCAACAACTATGCAGCTGTCAGTGAGTTATGAATAAAACACATCCAAAAGAACTTCGCGCTTTGAAAATAGATTGGTTTGATCATTTGATTAACGACTGGCCTAATGTAAATTTACGTTTTTTTAGCGTCACATATGTTGTTAGCTTCTTTTGAATCTTTCTTCTGGTCTGAGGTTCTGTGCATCTATTTTGGAAAATGACATGCAATTGCACGACTTTATAACGCTTGCGAAAGTCCGGAAGAAAGAAGCAGGCTTCTGATTGGCTGCCGTGCCGAGAATGCAAATTTCAACTGCAGGTGGTCTATGTTCGTGTGCTCGGCGACGGTACTCGTGTTTTGTTTGTGCGTGTAGGCGAGGGCGTCAGTGAGGAGTTTGTTGAGCGCGCGGTCAGGACAAACCATCTATGATTTGGAGGAATTTAACACAAGTAGGTATTATTGAGCTTGAATATTTCGTTGTGTAATAATATGTTTTGAATTTTGAAAGTGATTCAATTTTTTCAATAAATGTGGATTTCTTTAACTTTGCCCCTTCGATGGAAACTTATTAAAAACAGACGCAATCTTGATAAATCACAGTGCATGTTATTTTAATTTATTTCCATTTCCTCCTCCAAGTATCTGCGAAATAGTATGTAAACGCCATGTTCCTTGAGACAAATTTATTAACTGATCAGGGATATTTTTCACATTTGAAAGACAGTTAATAAATTGGGTTGTAGTGTTCTTACTGTGCTATGAGGTTTGTACATACTACATTTAAAGGCACCGGCACCATTTTTTAAAAATGACTTCAAATGAATCCGGAAATGGTCAGTTTCAGAAGGTCCCACCCCCCTGTTCGTGACGTCACGCCAAGACGTCTTGCCTTTGATCGAGAATCAAAACAATGGCTTCAGATTCGGAGAAGATGTTTTCTTGTTACTCATCCAGTTATGAATATGATTCAAATAGTTCTAAAGAGGAAAGCATAAATGTTTGCAATTGATTCAAGGAGTCCTCCCATATCAATTTGAGCCGTCAATGACAGCAATGTAGCACCCAGAAAATGCAGAAGATTGCGCCCAAGCTCCGTTGGAAATGGGCTGATTTGTCAGCTGACTGGCCTGATTGCCCCACTTCCAATCCAATTTGATCGTCTTAGGCAATATAGACTGAATGACTCTATGTGTCTTTGTGTTGTCATGTTATTTGTTATTTAGTTTTTTTTTTGTTCTTTTGACTTCAAGACGGCGCCGCAAGAGTGGCTGCCTTTCCAGCAGCTCATGTGTTTTGCTTTTTCTACTTTCATTTCTTTCATAACTTTGCTGCTGTGAAATGTAAATTTCTCCACTGCGAGACTAATAAAGGCAAATCCAATCCAATCCAATAGGATTAGTAATACTGATGAGGTGATGAAGTGGGGCAATCAGGCCAGTCGTTAGTCAGAACAATAGGAACAATCAGTGGAGCTGCAGGGAGTAGTCCTCTGCTCCCCCCAACCTGAGAGCAGGGACCTATCATAGCAAACAGAGTCTGGACAGTAGGGATACCCCTCCTGTCCATGACTGGACAGGAGGGATATATATAGGGCCTAAACTACCAGTAAGACTTTAGTTTGCTGACGAAGTTTCGCTTCTTGAAGAAGAAGCGAAACGTCCGACACCTTCAAAGAAGTACAGATGACGGCTGAAGAAACCTTTTCATCGATGGACCACTCCTGTACGACTGGGAGTTTACACAGACATACTGTACTCTATAATAAAGTCGGTTTATTGACCTTCATGATGGTCGTTGATATAGTTGGCTCTAGATATCCGAGTGAAGTTGCTGTGCTTTCTCGGTAATAATACCCTCACTCACACTGTCCCCTGCGAGCTGCTATTCGTTAATCCAAATCAACAGACGTTTTCTCGTTTGTGTTGCTCGATGATCTCCTTCTTCTGCTCGTGCCTAATTTTGTTTTGTGTCCTCTTTGGCTTAACACGAGCCTGTGGTGGGGTCTTTTTTAGTCCCATAATAGCAAAAGTATTCTACTCGATAACAAACCACGTCTGCACTGAGTGCATGCAAAGAAAGTGGGTGAGGAAAAGTAGTCTGGCAGCAACAGTGGCGCTGTTCGACTGTGTGGTTTGGTGTTCTTCCGCCGAAAACAAGTCCGCCAGCCACGTTCCTTGTGTTTCCCCAAATATAGTTCATATGGCAAGATTAAATTCTCGCGAATTTAAAGTTCGTAAGGTGAAAAGTTCGTTAGCTAAAGCGTTCATAAGCCGAGGTATATCACTGTAATTCTTTTTTTTTTTTAATATCGATCTGTGATTTGCTAACTTGGACTTGCATGCAGTTCCAATGAGTGACGTTTTCCAGGTTTCCCTTCGTGGGATACCACTAATCAATGAAAGCTGTTCCAAAAAAATGTTTTTTTCAAATCGTCCTTGCAGCCCGGCTACATTTTTGTCTTTGAAAGCCAATTAGCATTGATTACAGAAGATTCTTGACCTCAGCCGCTAAAACTGAGGGCAAGGGCAGTTCTCTGCATATTTAACCTTGACTATTTAAGCGTGAACCAGCAAGGGGGTATTCGCGTATTTGCTTGATTTTGAATTTTTTTTTATCAACAATACAGAAATTATACAGGTAACATCCGACTTACGACCAGCGCGACTTACGACCACCCGTACTTACGACCACGACCGCCAGACCCCTTTTTTTTCTACGCCTGTCACCGCAAAGCGCTAGCAGCCGGCAACGCGTACTACAATTTTGGCCAGCCAGCATCTTACTCGCGCTCAGCAATCTACTGCGTGACTGCACTCAGTACATTAGTTGTACTGCATCTCAGCTCAGCATCTCAGCATCATCTCCTGTAGTACTGTACACTGCTTTTTTTCTTCAGCGTCCGCCTGAGTCTGTGCGCGTGTCAGGTGACCTCTTCTGGCTTCTGCGTCAGCAGGGAGAGCGATTTTTTAACAGCACGCATGCATGGGAAGCCGTGCATATTTGGGTCAGCAGAATGCCTGTGCACCGACATTGTAATAATAATCGATCATACGAAATATAAAATGATTAAAATGACACTAAAAGTAACATTTATAAATGAAGTGTCAACAGTTTGGTATATAATAGTTTTCAATCAAAAACATTGCTCAAAAGCAATAGATTGACATCGTATACTATTGTGTTTTGTAAACGTCACGTCGGCCATTTTGAATGGATTTCGACCTACGATTGTCATATCTACAGATATACACATTTTGATATGATTTAATATAATTTTGATATGATCATATTCACAACACGCTAATATCCTTCCACGTCCCATTTGGAGAACCTGGTATAGTCCGAATGAAGCCGAACGCAACGCTAACGCTCCTCTGAGGTGTCTTATTGAGTTATTGGATTTGTCAGGCTGTCCCCCTTCTCCCGAGTGGGGCGGCCATTCCCTCTATTCCTAAATACGATAAACACACCCGCGCTCACTTGACCTCAACAAAAGATTCCGTTTTATGACCAATTCTTGACAGTGAGAGCAAATAGCCACGGGGGGTTAGGAAGGGTGGAGGGACCCGGTGGGAGCATGAAGAAAGGAGGGTGGGCGAGTGTTCGGTGAAAAGTTGCTGGCGCGGGGGTCTGCCTGGTGGGCTTGTGAGAAGTACTGACAGACTAATTAGGACTTTCCTGTCAGATGCTTTATTTTGATATTTACTCCAGAGCATCACAAAACCAAACGACCTTCTGACTGGGGGCAATCACACACATACACACACATATGTAGACGCACACGTGCACGCGCACGCGCACAGGCACACACAAATCATCCATGTTGAACGCCGCAAAACCAAGCACGTCACCAGACAATTGGCCCGTTTGCTGCCCTCTATTGGCAGCATTAGATTACTGCATTGTATCAAACTCAGCTCGATTGTATTGTATTATGTTTAGGACATTTTAAAACAGTCAACGCTGCACATAACATGGTGGACGAGGAGCAATTGTCACACAACAATAAAGCCATAAATATACCACAACGTGAGTAAAAAGGAACAAACAATAACACTAAAACTAAGTCTCAGTCTGAATCACAAATGCAAAACAGTACGCCATTTTTACGTCTGTGTTAAGCTTTCAGTCATACAGGAATGGTCCATCGATGAAAAGGTTTCTTCAGCCGTCATCTGTACTTCTTTGAAGGTGTCGGACGTTTCGCTTCTCATCCAAGATATCCAACAATAAAACTAAGACCAAGTCTGAGTCGGAATCACAAATGCAAAACAATACAACATTTGAAGTTCAATTCTTAAAGATGAGCGGCCAAAAATTCATTCATACATTCTAGAAAACTTCCACAATCGTATTATTGTTTTCAATGTGACGTTAATTTAGTCCAGGAGTGTCCAAAGTCGGGCCTCCAGTGTGTTTCCCAAGAGCAGCCAACCGGAATCAAATCCTGACTGGACTGCTGCCTCAGAGCGGGTTAATGAGCTGATGATGTGAATCAGGTCCGTTGCAGCTCCTACAGATTGAAAAGAAGCAAAGCTCTAGACTTGAACATAATAATAATAATAATAATAATAATAATACTAATAATAATAATAATAATAATAATAATAATAATAATAATAATAATAATAATAATAATAATACATTTCATTTATAAGCGCCTTTCAAAACTCTCAAGGCCACTTTACAGTCACAGGATAAGTTTTTCTGTGGGTGAGCAGCGGCAGCCACACACGCCAGCGTTCACTCAACCCGGAAGTAACTCAGATAGAAAGAAGCTGGCTAGCTAATAGATATATAACAGATAGCTAGCTAGATAGCTAGTTAGCCTGATAGCTATACACCTCTACTTATGATAAACATACAGTTCAAGCACTGACGTAGACACACAGCTCAAACCTACTCACATACCTGCCCAAGACCCACGGTTGCTATCCTAGTCAAAAACAATTGTTATTTTTATCATTTACTATGATTTTGAACTGCACTGAAAGTACAATAACACCATGACATCCGCTAA
The DNA here is from genome assembly GCF_051943395.1 of Hippocampus bargibanti. Classification (NCBI taxonomy): domain Eukaryota; kingdom Metazoa; phylum Chordata; class Actinopteri; order Syngnathiformes; family Syngnathidae; genus Hippocampus; species Hippocampus bargibanti. The sequence goes on from NC_142751.1 coordinate 1,455,073, forward strand.
TTAAAATATCTTCCACTCCTTTCAGTCAACATCAGGGTTCAGATGACCGTATGTTCTGGAACATAAGGCGCACCGCATTATAAGGGGCCCCTGCAATGAATGACATTTTATAGTAGAAAAACAAAATACAGGAGCTTTTGAGAAAATTAAAACAATGTCATTGAGGTCCGATCTGCACAGGTTGTTCGTCAATATGTAATTAAAAGACAAGAGATATTTTCCATAGGTTAAACATACAAATCTAAAAACTACACAAAGAGCACACCAAGTGTTGGAACTCAGCACAATTATGAAACAAAAATTTGCTGGCAGCACCAATGGGAAGTAATTCACAGATAAATAATAAAGAATAGCACATTGAAAAGTCCAATACTGCATGAGGTCAAACTTTTGGTTGTGACAGAACCTGGCAGACCTACATCTGGTGCTTGATTAGGATACCGTGTCAGAAAATGGGAGGGGGCTTGGACCCAGTTGTGCATGTGAACAAAATATTTCACAATTTATGTGTTCAAAATTTAGAATTGTCAAAAAATATCCCATCATGGCTCCTGCAAAACACAATTGATGACCTTACAGGCTCTAAATATTGTCTCTTGAAAAAAATAAGCGCCACCTGCTCGTAGTTTTGGTTTGACATGATTCGTCCCCACGGAGTTGCGAAAAACCTGGAAAAATTAAATCAATAATTTTGCCTTTTTAAAGTGATTTTTGAGTGAGCACAGGCTAAAAAAATTTTGGGTCCTAAAATCCAATTTTTATGAGGTTCATAAATGTTTTTTTCATGTTTGAAATTGGGTTTCCCACGGTGCGTGCGTGTGTGTGCGTGCGTGTGCGTGTGTGTGTGTGCGTGTGTGTGTGTGTGTGTGTGCGCGCGCGCGATGGTGAAGGAAATAAATGCATTTAGTTAGCCATATTAAACATTGTGGAGGATAAAATATTTTAATGATTGGACCATCCGGACCACCACGACCATCCGGTGTCGGTTCATTGTTTGTTGCATGCTTTGTCTGCAATCGCATGCATTGTATGCTTTGCATGTGTTTGTTTAACCTTGGCGGACTTTTACACTTGGTTTTCTTTTGATACTTTTTTCTGTTCAGATCATTTTGAGGTTTTACATTTTGTTCCTGCTGACCTTTATTTTAATACAATTTGTCAAACACAACCTCCTGCTCCCTCCTGCCTGCTTTTTGGGATCCGCACCCGCCATCACCACCTCGCAAAACGTGACAGAATGAACCGACCAACCATCAGATCCCGCAGGTACAACGGACCCGTTTCATTTCCACCCTGTGCGGCTCAGGACTGGTCTCGTTTCCCCGGTGTCGGGCAGTTCACGCCCACGTCGGCGTCCGGCCGAGACCTGGTCTGATACGGCCATCCGGGGTGCCACTCTGCGCCTGGCAGTTCGACGTCCGCGTTGAGCCATGCGTCGTCGCGTGAACGTGCGAGAGGGATCGCACTCACATCCACGACGATCCGTGCTGCGTCTTCGTGCACCCCAGGACGAGTCCCGTGCTCATCAGGCCGCCGCCCGTCGTGTGCTGGAGAGGCAGCTGTTGCCGTCTCCACCATTGTTCCCTGGCGAGTGGACCTTTTGGGAGATTGTTGGGACTTCTGTAAGCAGCCCCTTCAGAATCAGAATGCCTTTATTTGTCCCTCGCAGGTGCTGGTCGTTTTAATCAGTGACACTTAAAAGGACTCTCGGCACGACCATCCGGTGTCGGTTCATTGTTTGTTGCATGCTTTGTCTGCAATCGCATGCATTGTATGCTGTGCATGTGTTTGTTTAACCTTGGCGGACTTTTACACTTGGTTTTCTTTTGATACTTTTTTCTGTTCAGATCATTTTGATGTTTTACATTTTGTTCCTGCTGACCTTTATTTTAATACAATTTGTCAAACAACCTCCTGCTCCCTCCTGCCTGCTTTTTGGGATCCGCACCCGCCATCACCACCTCGCAAAACGTGACACGCAGGGGAAATGAAGGAGTACAACATGACCAAGGCTGCATGGAGGAGGTGAAATGCTACAACATAACGCCGCTTGACGGGGATGCAACTTGAGATATCGCGACGACATCACAGATCAGTGAAGGAGAGGGATTCAATCAACTGTTGATTTCTTTGTTTGAGACAAATTTGAGTCTCATTCTTTGTCTCTCTTTTGTCTCACCTACTGATTTTGATGACACACGAATATTTCCTGTGTCAAAGAGCTTAGACCCAGAATTCTGTATTAGATAAAATTATTAGGAATAAACCATCTGTGAGTAACTTGCCGGCTTTTTTGGTCATGCCTCTCGCAAAGAACATGCCAATGGATTTTTTTTACAACATTGTGCAATAAGGTAAATATTTAATTACCTTTATAATTGTTCAAAGGAAACTGTTCATGCTAATAGTAGCTTGTGATATTTTAACC